>NC_056742.1:330001835-330301835 GCF_019279795.1 Protopterus annectens
CATGTACACAGACAACCCCCTCCTCTTACCACCAAACACTAATACATGCGAGAGATGCAGTTATACAGCCAAACTAGAGACTAAGCTCTCTCAACCCAAGACTGGATCAGGCAGTCAAGAGGAGAAGGGGAAATACTTGCATCACACCACCAGTCTTACATAGACCCATTAAACCAGCATCGGCATAAACACACATAAATACATGAAAACATACTTGGAGGCTCTAAATAAAAATCTGCAAAACCAACAGAGACCTCCAAAGCAAACATCCAAGCAACCTCCATCCTCCAACACAAACCACGAAACACATACTTCACAAAACCAGTGTGCCATGCAATCACAGCCCTTAAGGCAAAATAACATACTCAACATACTAGTAATAGGTGACTCTATAGTCAGGCACACTAATGTCCCACTCACTAGGCTGAATAAGGAGAAGGTTACTGTTAGCTGCCTGTCAGGTGCCAGGACCCACCACATAACACAAGCACTCAGGTCACTCCAGAACAGGTACAAATATGACTCTGTCATTGTCCATGTTGGTGTGAATGACCTGAGCCGTACCTCCCTGGACTACATGAAGAGAGACATGAAAGAGCTCTCTGATCACGTAGCCCAGCCCAGTATGACCCTGACCCTGAGTAGCATCCTGCCCTCACCAAGAATGATACCACGGTATAAAGAAAAAAATCTCGATTTCAACAACTGGCTAAGTTTCTGGTGTCATTCAAAGGGGATCCAGTGTCTGTCCACCTGGGATGACATGCTCAACAAGCCACGCTGCTTCGGTAGAGATGGCTTGCACCTGTCACTCTTAGGCTTTCAAATACTGGCCAAGGCTCTTGCCACCCCCATACTGCCTGTTTTAGGCAAGGCTCAAAAGACAAACCACCACTGTAAATAGCACAAGTAACAAAAAACTGAGGGTAATGCTACTCAATGCCAGAAGTCTAAACCTCAAAAAGCATGCACTCGAGGCACTCCTCAGTATGGAGAAAATCGATATATGTGCAATAACAGGAACCTGATTTAAGGCTCCAGAGAGTACCCTAGCACTACCAGACTAGAACTCATACCATACATTTTGGCCACAGCACCCAAATCGAAATACAAAAGGCGGGGGCGTATCCATATTCATCAAGGATACCCACACCGCCAGGTAAGTGGCACAGCACGATGCTTCAGAGATCATCCACGTGCAACTAACAATAGGCAAAACTACAATTCAAATTGCAGCTTGCTACAGATCACCTGCCATGTCCCAGGACCCCCATTCTGCATTTCTGGAAACACTGGGAAACATAAAGTTCCTACCAAACACCCTAATATTGGGTGATTTCATTTACCCAAATATTAACTGGGAGAACTACTCAAGTACTAACTCCCTTGCCCAACTTTTCCTGGAATTTATAAACTCAAATGCCCTGGTTCAACTGGTCAACACTCCCACCAGAGGTGACAACATATTGGACCTGGTCATCATCAACATGGGCGACCAGTGTTCCACACCAGAGGTCAACCCCTCGCTAGTTAGATCTGACCATAAACAAATCACTTTGGATATCCATATTCCGCCCCCACTCCCGGACAAGAAAACCACTGTGAAAAACTTTTCAAAAGCAAAGTTCACGTTACTTAAGACTGAGGTGGAAAGTTTCAAAGCCCCCATGCTGAAGGATAACACTGTCCAAGCTGCAAAATCCTTTACTAATGCATTCTACGGGCAGCTACAACAATGGATGGATCGTGTTATCCCAAGCAAAACCAAGACTCACTCCTCCAAGTAAAGGAAACCAGATTGGTGGACTCCTGCCATAAAGAAGCTATACAACAGAAGGAGGAAACTAGTACAAAAAGAGTAAAATCCCAAGAAGGGAAGACATCCCTGATCAATATCAGCAAGAAACTACGATCCCTCATAAAATCATCCAAGGCGAGCTTTGAAAGAAAAATTGCCAAGGACTCCAAAGATAACCACAAGGCATTATTTAGCTATGTCAAGAATCTAAGTAGCAATGCTCAGATCTGCTCGGAGTTAGCACAGAATGGCACAAAATACACTGAACCGACCAATATTGCCAACATCCTGGCAGACAGGTTCAGCACAAACTTCACCCCTTCTCACCTCCAAAAGGGCCCATAACCATACCAGAAGAATGTAGAGTCCCTGGAATCACAGACACTCAGGTTAAAACATAACTCTCCAAAGCCAAAAACACAGCATCAATGGGACTGGACGGTGTCCCAGGCTCTGTCCTACATGAGCTCAAAGATGAACTAACCCCTCACCTAAACACACTGTTCAAACTCAGCCTCTCCACAGGCTACATACCCATAGTGTGGCACACAGCAACGGTTAGTCCGCTCCACAAAGGTTGAGCCACAACAGACCCCGGGAACTATCGCCCTATAAGCCTGACTAGCTTGGTCTGCAAGGCTATGGAGTGCATCATCATGGAACTCATTAACAGGGACATTGGGAACCTCCAAATACTGGACCCTACCTAGTTCAGCTTTGCTAAGGGCAGATCATGCCTCCTAAACCTGGTGGACTTCTTTGAGACAGTTACCAACACTATAGATGAGGGAAAGGTGGTACACACAGCCTACCTAGACCTTGCTAAGGCCTTCAACACCATTCCCCATTCTGTTATTATAGACAAGCTCACCAGCATGAACATAAACCTCTATGTCACAAGATGGGGTGCCAACTCTCACTGACAGAACCCACATGGTGAGAGTTGCATGAGCAAGGTCCGACTCTAAACCAATTACAAGTGGCATTCCCCAGGGCTCAGTCCTAGGAACCCTCCTGTTTGGCATATACTTCTCAGAGGTACAGGCAAGCACAGGAGGACTATGGCTGACCAAGTTCACAGATGACTGCAAACTAGGGGCTATAATTGACTCTCCGGCTGACACAGGCATCCTCCAAAAGGGTTTCACTGAGACGGATACCTGGTGTCAAAGTCATGGCCTCAAGCTAAACGTCAAAAAGTGCATAGTCATCCCCTTTGGAAAAAACAAAGTACCCACAAACTACCACAGAGGTGGTAGTTCCCTAAATACGGAAGATGTAATAAGGGATCTGGGGACCCAAGTAGGTAGTAATCTCACCTTTGATAATCACATTGCCAAAGTGGTTAGAAAATCCTTCTATGTGGCCCACCTAATCACAAAAGTGTTTGCATCCAGATCAAAAGAGGTCATTGTGCCCCTCTACTCATCACTCATCAGACCCATCATAGAGTACAACGCTCCATTTGGGATGTACCTTACAAGACACCTGCAACAGCTGGAAAGACCACGGACGTACCGCATCAAGAGGATCACTGGCCTCAAACAGATGATCTATGCAGCTCAACTGAAGAAACTTCAGTTGTACTCGGTTGCATACCACCTACTCAGAGGTGATCTCTGCCTGACATACAAGGCCATGTCCAACCAAGAATTGATGGACATGCTCCACCTAAAGAAAACCATATCTCCTTGAGCCACACTCTGTAGGGATCTAAACCTCACCACAACAATAAATAGGATGTGCTGGAGGGATAGATTCCTGTCGCAGAGACTTCCCATGCTCTGGAACAAGATTCCACTCTACATTAGGCAGAGCTCCTCGGTAACCCTCTTCAAGAAAAACCTTGACTAGTGAATGGGAAACAGAAAGTTTACCTTAGGGATCACTTCAGTGGCTCTGCTGGACAGAGGCATAGGGAACTAATCTAAGGGGGAGGCGAAAGCCAACACATTCTGGCTAGGCTTATAAATGCCTTCGGGCAGATAGCCCAGTACCAACCTATGAACCTATGACAATAGATAATTTTATTTTTATTTATTTATTTTACTTTTGTTGACTGGGCTAGTCTAACTGGATACATGTTCATTTTCAGTAGAGGCCTGGGGATAAAAGCTCTAAGATTAAACTAATGTAACAGGAATAAAAAGCAATACAGCAACGTAAACTAATACATGTTGAAAACACAAATACAGTAAAGCTGCAGACTAGCATGGAAGAAACTAGCATCAAGGAGTAAAGGCACATAATGTTAAAAAGTGATTAAATACAAAATGCTGTAGGCTAGCATAGAAGGAACTAGCATCAAGGAGTAAAGGCACATAATGCCTAAAAGTGATTAAATACAAAATGCTGTACGCTAGCATAGAAGGAACTAGCATCAAGGAGTAAAGGCACATAATGCTAAAAAGTGATTAAATACAAAATGCTATACGCTAGCATAGAAGGAAGAAGCATCAAAGGAGTAGGAGTAAATAATGCCTAAAAGTGATTAAATACAAATGCTATGCTATACAGCTATGAAGGAACTAGCATCAAGGAGTAAAGGCACATAATGCTAAAAAGTGATTAAATACAAAATGCTGTAGGCTAGCATAGAAGGAACTAACATCAATAGAAAAACATGGATGCAGGTTTTGGCAATGCAGTAGTTCTAGAAGTATATATCTGAGGTATATAGTTTGACATTTGTTTTACAGAAGAGTAGGGAAGAAATGAAAGGCTCTAGCTAATTATTATGCCTGTTCAGAAATTTTACATATACTGCAGTGGTGGTGCTGTGGTAGCATTGTCGCCTCACAGTATGACGTTGTTCTGTTCAATACTCAGCTAGAGCATCTTCTGTGTGGAGACATGCATGAATGGGCGTACCTTCGTTGAAGGTTGTGTGTCAGAGATGGCAACTCGACACATAAAAATCTACTGCCAATCATTAGTGGACCGGAGTTCCGCTGTGGCGACCCCTAACCGGGAAAAGCCGAAAGACACAACAACAACAACAATAACATAGTTGGCATATATACAAAACTGACAATGAAAGTGCCAGGAGCAGGAGTAGGGTTTCAAAAATGTACCATAGTAAGTTTCGTATAAAAAGAAAGAAAAAATAAACTAGAATATTAACTGAGAGGAGGCTTTATTAACCCACTAGTGGGTTGTAGGAAGGGGAAAAAGCAGTATACTATACAGTTTGTGCTAATCGGCGTTAGTACATGGGCATAGCCATTGTGCTTTAAGGTGTAATTTTAGTTGATGCTTGAAGACTGGTAATGATGAAAGTAATTATAGGTTGCTTGGGAGTCTGTTCCAAATCTTTCCCATGGAATTAGAGGAGAGGGAGTCCCCTACCTTATTAAGGGATTTCTGGATGGTTACTTGTAATTTATTTGCTGAGTGAAGGGTAGTAAGATTTCTATGTGGAGAGATTATGCTACTGAGAATAGGAGTATTGTTGATATGAAAGAGAATCTTATGGGTAATCGTAGGTTGCTGGAATAGTAGCTGGTTTTGGAGTTCTAGCCATCCTAGCTGTTTGAGATTTTTACAGTCATTGGTTCTATATGGTGAGCCCATGGCAAATCTGGCAATGTTGTTATAGGAAGTTGCCAGTTTGTTTAGGTTAGTTTTGGAAAGATTAGTATAAATAGATGAAGCATACAGGAAGGTCGAGATCAGGTGGGTATGGGCGATGGTGGTTCTGGCTTCAGGGGTAAGGAAGGATTTTATCCTATAAAGTGAGCCAAGTTTTCTGTTAAATGTTTTAATAGTAGTGTTAATGTGTGTGTCAAAGTTAAGATTTTGATCAATTGTTATGCCTAAAAGCTTGGTGGTCAAGTCAGGTGCAGTTATAGTACCATTGCTAGATTTAACAGTAAGATCAATAGGGGGGACTTCAGTGTGGGAGTAAATATGAGTAATTTAGTTTTTTTTGACGTTTAGTAGGAAGCAACATTGCAAGAACCATTTTTCAACTGAGTTAAATACTGTCTGGGTAGTGGTTTCGAGCTCAGCAGATGAGGTGGCAGAACACATTTGTGTGGAATCGTTTGCATATTGTATGCAGGTAGCTTGAGGAATATTTAGCTGTAGATCGTTGATGAAAATAGAGAAAAGGAGAGGTCCCAGGATGGAGCCTTGTGGGACCCCAAGAGTAATAGGAAGAAGAGTTGAAAGGTTATTGTCCCAGAGGACAGCTTTCTGTCTGTTTCCTAAGTAGAACTTAAACCACTGCGATGCCTGTGTGTTGAGAGAGAATTGTTTTAGTATATCTAGTAGTAACTGATGGTTTACCATATCAAAGGCTTTTGATTGGTCTATGAAGAGTGTTGTGGAGAGCCTGTTGTTGTTGCAATGCTTATTAATGCAGTCAGAAAAGGATAGTAGGGCAGTAGTAGTAGTAGTACTATGGAAAGGCCCAAAGCCATGCTGATAGTCTGATAGAAGGTTATTTTGGAGAAGATGATCAAGTAACTGGCGGTGGAAACATTTTTCCATTATTTAGGTTATTGGGGAGAGTAGGGCTGTGGGGCGATAGATATTTCGGTTGAGTTACTACCCTTATGAAGAGGAATTATATGAGAGATTTTCCGGAGAGATGGGATGGAACCTTCAGTAATGGTTCTATTGATTAGTATGGAAATAGGATAGGAAATTACTTTAGCTGCGATTTGCAGGTATTCAGCTGGTAGGAGATCAGTGGATGGGGTACATGGTTTAAGTTTAGTCAGTAGGGTAAAGATGAAGGATGTAGGGACTGGATTTAATTGTAAGGTAGGGGGTTTGCTAATCATGGGGAATGTGAGGGTTGAGGTGACAGGAGGTAGGGAATTAGCAAGAGATTGTACAGTTTCTGTAAAGAAGGTATTGAAGGTGTCAGCAATCTCCTTAGGAGTGCTTAAGGAAAGTCTTGAAGGGGTTGGTGTCTTGGCGTGGCCTGGGTGCAAATGTCTATCAATAGCTGTCCAGAAAGTTTGTGGGGTTTGTTGATGCTTGTTTTGGAGTTTAAAGTAGTAGTTTTTTTTTTTTATCAAGGAGTATTGATTTTTTTTTCTGGCATTTCTACACTGTTTGTAGTTCTGGTGATCGGTTGGGTTTTTAGTGTTTCTCCATTTAGACCAGATCTTATTTCTTAATAGGATTTTGTGTCTTGTCTCTTTAGAGAGCCATGGTGCAGCTTTACTTCTGGTTCTTGTGGATCGACTAGGGGCATGGTATTCCAGTATTTGTAAGAATTTGGAGTTAAAATAGAATATTGCTTCCTCAAGGGAGAGTTGTTTTAAGGGAGACCAGTCACAGGCATGTAGCTCAGCTTGGAAACCTTCAGCATTAAAGTGTTTTTTGTTTTGTGTAATTTTAAGGATGGTTTGGTTAGGGAAGAAGGTTTTTTGCCTAATTATATAAGTAAGGAAGTGGTCACTAATATCATCAGGAAGGTTATCTGCTATATAAGTGAGGGGATGTTTTTTTACTAGGATCCAATCTAAGGTACCCACTTTGCTACTGTGTTTATGGATTCTGGTTGGGGTGGTGATAAATGGAGAAAAAACATACAGGTTTATATGGACTGAAGGTTTGTTAGAGGTACAGAAATTACAGTCTATATTGAAGTCACCAAGTACTATGGTTTCTTGAGGGAAGGAAGAAGAGAGCCAGCAGAGGATATTTTCAAGTGTGTTCATGTTATTGCCTGGTGGTAGGTAGGAGCAAATTATTTAAATAGATTTGCTGGTATTGAGCTGAAGTTTAGAGATAAGGATTTCTACATGATTATCTAAAGGTATATGTAAGTCTACTGAAGACACATTTAGCTCAGATTTATACAGAATTGCTACCCCTCCACCCTTTTTAATTGTACGGTCTAATCTTATTATATTATAACCTGGTGGGATGACTTAATTGTCTTTTGTTCCTGGTTTGAGCCAGGTTTCTGTTAGACATAGGACATCAAAGGAATGTATGTCAAGTAGAGCATGAAGTTGGCTAATTTTATTGTTTAAGCTCTATATGTTAAGATGAGCTATGAGTAGGGAGTTTGCAGTTTTGGTAATGGTAATTGGGGTGGCATGTTGGGGCTGGTGAGGATTTAGTAGGGGGGGGTGTTGTTAGGTCCTGGGTTAGGATGAATATCACTGTGAAGTAGAGGGTGTTGTTGAAGAGTAAGTAAGAGCTTAAGGAGTTTGAAGGGAGTATATTGTGATTTTCTGGTTTGTTGGAAAGTAATATGGGCTAGCCTATGATACTTTGGGGAGAGGCAGGTTGAGGTAGAGGTGATGTTAGCATGGCTGTGGGCAGTAGGTTAATTGAAAGGTGATGTTTGTTTTAGTGGATGGAGGGATCCAGTGGTATGTAAGTTTTCATACCAGGTAAGCATAAATGGTATGAGTAGTGTGTGTGTTGCAGCAAAAAAGAGGAGTAGGTTTCTAAGTTTAGGCTGGTGTGATGAAGTCACGGTAGGAAGGAGAATAGTGTGAGAGCAGAAATAGGGTTGATTAAAGAGCTAGAAAAGAGCGAAATAGTCTAGTAGGGCAAGTAGTGTGAAGAGTAATGAGAGTAAGGGTGTGTCTGTATCCACTGTTCAGGGGAATGTGACGAGGTAATTGGATAATTAGGGGAAGGGGAGTGTCCTGTGAGGTATAAATGTAGAAGTACTGGGGGTGGGATTTGCGGGTAGGGTAAAGGAGCTGAGTGAACCCACAGGGCGAACGGAGTGGGTAGAGCCAGGTAGTAAAAGAAATGTCAAGGAAAACAATCAGTAAGAATGAGAATTCGGAAGATAAGTTTGTAGAGTTGTAGAAATGTCAAGGAAAACAATCAGTAAGAGTGAGAATTCATAATTTACGTTTGTAGAGTTGTGGGGTAAAGTATGATGGCTTTGTAGAGTTGTGGGGTAAAGTATGAAGGCTTTCAGGGATGGATTTGGGATGTCAGAGGGAGTGCAGAGTGAAATAAAATCTAGAGAGGACACTAATTGATGAGAGAGGTTAGTAAGCAGAAAAAGGCAGGGCACACAAATAGCTAGAAGTAGGTATGAGAGGAAAAGGATAAATAGGACAGAAAGCTAAGAGTATAGTGCCACCTGGTGTCCGGACACACAATGGCAGCAGGAGAGATACAAAAAAAATGATCCCCGAAGGGGGATATCAGGCTAGGGAAATGGAGGAAGAAATCCTGGTTAGGAGTTTGGGGGAGGGGACAAGGGGCTAGGGTTAAGTAGAAACTAGAGGAGCTAAAGGATTACGTTAATGCTAGAAAGAAGGGGGTGTGGCTGCTGGCTAACCTGGCAGGGAAGGTTACTTATTCTAACAGTGGTATTCTAATATATATATTGTAATAATAAGAAAAAGGACCATTACAGGACATACTTGCACTGTTTTCCTTTCAGGGAAATTGAGTCTCAGAGAGCAGATAGACTATGGTAGAATTCAGGACTATGAGTCTTTGTCATCCAAGCAGGGCACTTCAGGTAGGCTAGTGCAGGGACAGGCAGGAACACAAAGCTGGTACATGTGGAGAAGACAGAAAAAAAACAGTAGTGAGGCTAACAGTACAGGAATTGCAGTGTGAGAAGCATCTTTACATACAGTAGCAACTTACAGATATTAAGGATAGAAAAGACTAATGTAGGTCTATGTTATAGCATATACCAGACTGGGTAGAGGAAATATTAAATTATACACACATTAATATTGCTGATATAGCTAGTGGAAATAATGTAATGACAGCTTGTGCATTTCCCTGTGCCCTGGACCTAATATAGCAGCTTTCTAAAGGCAGCAAAACAGGTACAATAAGAATACTAGCTGTGTAAGTACTGTAGAACCCCACTCCGGGCATGATCAGATAAGCAAGTAAGCAAACCGCAATACCTTAAACCTTAAAGCAGTTATTCTGGTCTTAGTGCAAGCCTTAAACCATAACAGAATTATTAAATATAGTGAAAATAACATAAACTATAGGGAACATGAGAGTTAATCCGTTAACAAATGTAAAATAAAATAAATAAATAAAATAAAGAATGATCCATAGACACATTTAAAACACTTAAATTAACATTCCAAGTGAGCAGAGCAACATAAATAGGGTTCAGTGCTAGTTAATATGGGCAGTTAATGAGCAAATAACTAGATATAGCAGAGTAAAACACCAGGAAGTAAGCATTTTAAAAAGGTTCAGATTAAACAGGCAGAAATATATATAGAAGAAAAAAAAAGAAAGGGGCTGTTTAAACCCCTCCTTGTGTAGCGCTAATTCCGTGCAGTCATTTACAGTATGAATCTAGCGCACGTATGGTTATACAGGTACAGTCAAATAACATATGCATTCTTTAAGTATGATATTAGGCTACATTCCTGTTTTAAACCCCTCTGTGTGTAGCGCTAATTCTGTGCATTCATTTAAAGTAGAAAACTAGCACACACATGGTTAAACAGCTACAGTCCAAATATCATATGCAATCTATGACAAGTATAATAGGCTAAAACAGACAAGAAAGCATACCATTTAATACTATAAACCTACTATTGCCTATAATAAGGACCAGTTTGCCCACCTGTTCTAACAACTGTTTCACTTACGTAGCTGTAAGCTGCAGACCCAAGCTATTCAACAGCTCAGTCATTCAAAAGTTTATTTTTAATTTCCGTTCTTCCACTTTTAGTTATTATCATATGTCTGCTTCACATGTATATTATTACATCCATTGACTATTTAGTGTCTGTTAATTTTCAAAGTCAGATCTGATCATTCAAATCCCTGTTTGTCAAAAAAAAAATTCTTGTATTGCTTTACAGCTGCCTACTTAGTATATTCCAATTTTAGTATCTTGTTTTCAGTATATTATGTTTTAGATACGTTGCTTCTCTTCAACAATACTAATCTTTCAAACTATATAGAAGTTTCTTAGTTCTCACCATCTCTCTTGTCTTCAAAGTAATGCATTTTTAGCTAAAATGCCTTGATAAGCATGCACTGAAGACACATTTGCCAAGAAACCATTTTTTGCTATTTTTGGATTTCTCCTGTGGTTTATAAAGCAATTAATCATTATTCTTTATTAGTGCTCAACATATGGTTCCCTATGAAACCATCGAGACTAGACCATCGAAGTACATAACACATTTAAAACATCGACTACATGGAAAGTGCAGAACATACAGGAGAGAAGTTATAACTACAGACAACACGCGAACACCATAACACCGACACATGGAACATAAACAACACACTAGCATACACACTAGCCCTGACCCAAACCCTAACCCTAAGGTCCCTTCACCTACCTGCACCCTAACCCTAACTCACTTACCCACCTAACTCACTTACCCACACTAACGCACACTTCACCTACCTGCACCCTAGCCCAAGCTTACCTGCACCCTAACCCTAACTCACTTCCCTACCCCTAGCCCAAGCTCCTACCTCCGTCACTGTCGCGCACACTTACCGGCGTTTAAACATACACAAGTGCTGTGACATTTCATTTTCGACACTTTATGGTTTGCAAGTTCAATATAGAAGTATGTAGTGTAGATTCGATGGTTTCATAGGGAACCCAACATATATATGTGTGTGTGTGTGTGTGTGTGTGTGTGTGTGTGTGTGTGTGTGTGTGTGTGTGTGTGTGTGTGTTTCTTTGTATATAGACAGATCTAGCACCAGAAAAGAAAAGTGATTACATACTTTATATAGATTGATACAGAGACTAGACGAATAGATAAATAAATAGATAGATATGGGTGCTAGTGACTCGATCGAATGACTGTAAGGTTGACGACTGCTTAGCTGACTGAATATGATCAGTTAGCAGCTGATTGACAGGTGCATGAGACAGCACATATCCACCTTTTGGAAAATGTGTAATTACCTCATATTTATGTGATCTAAGTGTTGGTATGTTTACCTAGTAGGGTGTGTGAGGGCACATGTGTTTTACTTTTAAAAAGTAAAATAAAAGATTGTGTGCACCAAGGCTCTTTCTTGGCACATGCGTACTGACTTGTCAACTTCCACATTTTTGACCATATGCAGTCGATGTTCTTGCAGTTGGCTTTGAGTGTTTTGATAATTAATGGTATATCTATGTTTATATACAAAATACACACACACACACACACACACACACACACACACACACACACACACACACACACACACACACATATATATAGTTGCAAGCTCATATGCAGTTAGATAATATAATATGATTTCTGACAGTACATAATTACCACTTTACCCACCTACTGTAACTACTGTTTCCTTACAAAACGGTAAGCTGTAGACCCCAGTTGTTGAAAAGCTTATTTTCTGTTTCCACTCTTCCCCTTACAGGAATTAACTTATATCTGTCCCATATCTGTTCTTAAACCCATTGACTATTTTGATCCTCATAATTTCAAAAAACTGAGCAGATCATCCTATTCACTGTCTGTAAAATAACACCTTGTATTCCTTCACAGCTGTCTGCCTAGTATCTTCCGGTTTTAGTATCTCCTGGACAATGTGAATCTTTCAAGATACACAGAGGTTTCTTA
The DNA here is from genome assembly GCF_019279795.1 of Protopterus annectens. Taxonomy (NCBI): domain Eukaryota; kingdom Metazoa; phylum Chordata; order Ceratodontiformes; family Protopteridae; genus Protopterus; species Protopterus annectens. The sequence goes on from NC_056742.1 coordinate 330,014,163, forward strand.
GTTCTCTCATCTCTCTTGTCTTTGAGGTAATGCATAATCTGCTAAAATGCCTTGATAAGCATGCCGATTCAGTAGAAACATAGTTTTGTCTGTCTGAACTACTGTTAACCCGTATCAAAGACTGCAAAGAAAAAGTTGCCAGAATGCAAAATCTAGATAGGCATTGCCTAATTGCCATCAGGGAGGAATAGCAGTTTTTTGTTTGTTTAATGGTTTCTTCTAGTAATGCCTCTTTCTAAATAGCTCTTTATTCTTGTCATCTTTCTTTTATTTCGTTCTGCATTTTTTTACTGTCCCCACAATTTCCTTCAAGTGTCTTCTTTATTATTTTGCTCATTTATTCCTATTTATCCCCACTAGTTGGAGATTACCATATTATCAAGTGGGGTGAGTTGAGCAGGGGCAAGCTGTCAACCCTAGTTTGTTTGAGACATTTTTTTACATCCTACCCAAATTCTCACCCCCATGCCAATAGTGCACTAAGGATCTTGTTCGTAGTTGATCTGCTAGTGTGATCTCCGTGCATACAGCAGGGCTAGAGCACATGGTCTTCTTTGTAAGCTTTAGACAGAGATGGGAGCATCCTTCTCTTCCCCAGGATGAATTAAATAGCAAATTACCAAATATTTCTACCACAATAAGTGACATAGTCTGCAAACAGAACCTGCAGCCCTTGATGTACAGTCAGAGCTCCATCCCTGTTTGTCATATAGATGGTTCGTTACTAGCTGTTTTAATTACATCTAGTTAATATGATATGATTACTCCCAGAAGTTTATTATGATGTTACAAAGGACAGTAAAATTGAGAAGTACAATACCGTGATAACCCTAACCGTGAAACAATAATGCTGGCAGCCACAATATAAAACTCCCAGACTCGACTTCTTGCAAGACCCATATTTGTACTTGCGTCTGGATGCAAACCAGTAGGGAGGTTCAGTATTCAATGGATTTCATTCTTCTGGGTTTTGATATTGTCATTTCACAGTGCAATCATTGCTGGATTGCAGTTGTCAGTTTTACAGTCCTCAGCAACAGCATAATAAACCACTCCCAAAGATATTTCACTATTTGGGATTGCATCTGTTTCCTCATCTGCTTTCTATTTCCAATTTTTTTCTCAGACATGCAGTTTGAAATTCAGTCAGTCACTGTACTGCATACATAATACCTATCTGATGCTATCTCCTCTAAATAGTGAACAGATATGTAATTCAGTAAGAGAAACTTGCACATACCTGGCCATATTGCTTTGAGTAACTGAAGGCAAGATACAGCACAGAGAAGGTTGGTGCACTGTATAATGGCACAGCAAATATGTAGCAGTATAGTCTTGGGTGAGACAGAAGGGCAGTGGCTAGGAGTTGCACACAGCAGGTGAGGTAAAACAGAAGCTGCACCTGAGACAAGCATGCATTTAGTGGTAAAACTGGTACAGTTTGGAACCTGAATATTCAGATGACTAGGAAGCATGAGATCACTGTGTGATAGGCTTCTGTTACCCCATGCTGTATATTGCACACACAGGTAGCCATTAAGTTCAAACTCTCTTTCTGCTATATTCAATGACTGCATGAGTTTGGTCTGGCTGGTATGCATGACAAGCACAGTTCATAAACATTTTGATCATTGTGCACCTCATACCTTCTCTGTATCTATTACCATACTGTATACATTTCTGCAGTCCTGACTCTGTTACAGTGGTGCTGGCTGAGGGAAACGTGCTCACTTTGTGCTGCTTCTGTGATCTATTCTTCATGAGCAGTGGCACACAAGTGTTGTTCAAAGAATTACATATAATGGTGGTCTCCTTGCATTACATTGAATAAGAACTGTATGGTCTTGCACGACGCACCCACGCATGTGCGCACACACACACACACACACACACACACACACACACACACACACTAGTTGTTCTGGAATTGTTCTGAAATGTCACTACATGCACCATTCTGGGCCTTCATTGCTACTACTAGCTTGTCCTCTATACAAAATAAATATATATCTATATCATATATATCTATATCACTGTTGTATCAGGGAGTTTGCTCATCCAGTTTGCTGTTGGAGCATTTTGTATCAACTTGTCATAGCAGAACAATCTCTAAGCAAAGGTCTGTTGCATATAAGTAGCAGTGCCAAAAGCAAATCCCTAAACATGGCATCAAAATATAAAAAAATGCAATCATTTGTTACTTAACTCAGCAATTAGTTTTTTTATGTTACTTCTAATCCTAGTTAAGACTGTGCAAATTAATTAAATAAGACATTCTCTGCAAAGTCTGGACTGTACCATCCTTTTACCAACCTACAAAGATCACTCTTTGGCATTAGGAGATAACTTTATTGGAGGTTAGTGAAAATATTTGCACTACAAGCTGCTACATTTAATAAACTTACAGTATGAAATAAGACTTCATAAACAAAAATTAACAGCACCTTTTGTATAAAACCCACATTTATTAATTAAGTTTTAAACAGAAAGCCAAATCAATTTCCAGTTTTGAATTAAACAACAACTTTTTTTAAATCACACAGTTCAATACATTTTGCAAAATAAATTATTTGTGAACATATACCAAGTAATAGTCACAAAATTATAATCACAGCCAGCTAGTGCCTGACCTTATGTTCAGCGAGTTTATTCTGCTTCATTTCCATGATGTGCACATTTAAAACAGACGTAAGTGAATTATCCATGTGTAAACTCCCTCCCTAAGATGAATCCTTAGTGTACAATCTTGAATTAAACTGTTTGCATTTAAAAAAACTTTGGTACATTGTCCTTGTGGACTCTCAAGTAATCGACACAATCAACTACTGTACAGCCTGAATTGTCCTTGTGGACTCTCAAGTAATCAACACAATCAACTACTGTACAGCCTGAGGTTCCATTGTCTTCATGTACTCATGTTACTACAGTGCACACATTTAAAACACACAAGTATATTGTTCATGTAGAGTCCCTCTTCTCCAAGTCACTCATTTTGTACAGAACATTTGAGTTCTGTATGCATTCTGCCTCATGTTAACACATTATGCACACTTAAAACAAAAGTGCATATTAGCAAAAAATCCAAAATAGTCTAGCAATTGTACTTATGTATAAAATTAGCAAAGAATTACCTGCATGCATTTTTGTTAGTTTTGTCTCTGCCACCCCAAAAAGCTTAATGCATGTTTATCCAACCACCTGATGGGTTGTGGCGAATTGGTTTAAAGTATTATGTGTTGTCTCTATCCCTTGTTTTGTTCACATCCTTTTTTGTTACATCCATTATTTTCAAATGTAGTATAAAGCTAAACTGACTTTGAGAGTATATTTATAATTCAACAGCATAAATCCCAGTCCATACTACTTTGTGCATGCATGCACTGATTGATTCATGCTGCCTTTTCACTGGCTTGCTTCACTCTTCTCACACCTATATCCTCACCCATTTTACCCACAAGTATTTTATACAGTAATAATCATTTCCCCAAACTTAAAATTTTCAATAAGGAATTAAAACTGACATATATTAAAGCATAGCAACCATATATCATAGCGAAATTGTACTGGAACAGCACTTCTGTTGCCAAAATTCCTTTTATTATTATAATACACCTATAAACTTATAAGCAAATATCTTCACCTTTCTCTTCATAAATATGTTCAATGTTTATGCACCTGAACACTGTCTGACATCATACCTAGATACCGCTAATACATAATGTTGCAGTGACTGTAGTAATTATGTACACTGCCCAACATGATAATTAGATACTACACATACACAGAGTTACCTAGAGACTACTTACACACAGAGTTAGTTATTGTAGTTACTATTTAGACTGTCAGACATGATACCTAGATACTATTCATGTACAGAGTTACAGTTGTTGTAGTTACTATGTACACTGCCAAACATGATACCCAGATAATACACATACACAGAGTTACTTAGATACTACTCACACACAGAGTTACAGTTGTTGTAGTTACTATGTAGACTGTCAGACATGATATCTAGATACTGCACACACACAGAGTTACCTAGATACTACTCATACACAGAGTTACAATTGTTGCAGTTACTATGTACACTTTCTGACAAGATACCTAAATACTATACATACACAGAGTTACCTAGAGACTACTCACACACAGAGTTAGTTATTGTAGTTACTATTTAGACTGTCAGACATGATACCTAGATACTATTCATGTACAGAGTTACAGTTGTTGTAGTTACTATGTACACTGCCAAACATGATACCTAGATAATACACATACACAGAGTTACCTAGATACTACTCACACACAGAGTTAGTTATTGTAGTTACTATGTAGACTGTCAGACATGATACCTACATACTATTCATGTACAGAGTTGCAGTTGTTGTTGTTACTATGTACACTGCCCAACATGATACCTAGATACTACACATACACAGAGTTACCTAGATACTACTCACACACAGAGTTAGTTATTGTAGTTACTATGTAGACTGTCAGACATGACACCTAGATACTACACATACAAAGAGTTACCTAGATACTACTCATGCACAGACTATTATTGTAGTTACTACGTACACTGTCCAACGTGATACCAAGATACTACTCATAAACAGAGTTACAGTTATTGCAGTTACTATGTACACTGTCCAACCTGATACCTAGATAGTACACAGAGAATTACATAGATACTACTCATGCACAGACTATTATTGTAGTTACTATGTTACTATGTACACTGTTTCACATGATACCTAGATACTACTCCTGCACAGTTATAGTTATTGCAGTTACTACATACACTGTCTGAAATAATACCTAGATACACCTCATACACAGAGTTACAGTTATTGCAGTCAGTAGGTACACAGTCCAACATGATACCTAGATACTACTCATCCACAGAGTTACAGTTATTTTAGTTCCTATGTACACTGTCAGACATGATACATATATACCACTCATACACAGAGTTACCTAGATACTACTCATACACAGAGTTACAGTTATTGTATTTACTATGTACACTGTCCGACATGATACCTAGATAGCACTTATACACAATTTTACAGTGACTGTACTATGTACAATGTCTGACATGATACCAAGATACCACACATACACAGAGTTACCTAGATACTACTCACACACAGAGTTACAGTTACTGTAGTTACTATGTACACTCTCTGACGTCATACCAAGATACTACTTATACACAGGGTTATTGTAGTTACTAAGTAGACTGTCTGATATGATACCTAGCTACAATACATATGCTGAGTTACCTAGATACTACTTATACATAAAGCTACAGTTTTTGCAGTTACAATGTACACTGTCCAACATGATACCTAGATACTACACATACAGGGCATTACCTAGATACTACTCATACACAGAGATACATGTATTGTAGTTACTATGTAAACTGTCTGAAATGATACTTAGAAACAACAAAAACATAATGTTGCAATTATTGTAGTAACTATGTTCTTTGTCCAACATGATACCTAGATACTAATCATACACACAGTTACAGTTATTGTAAATACTAAGTACACTGTCAGACATGATACCCAGATACTACACAAACACAGATTTACTTAGATACTGCTAGTGTACGGAGTTACAGTTATTGTAATTACTATGTACATTGTCCGACATGATTCCTGGATACTACACAATCTCAGAGTTACCTAGATACTACTCCTACACAGAGTTACAGTTTTGTAGTTGCTATTTACACAGTCCAACATGATACCTAGATACTACTCATACACAGAGGTACAGTTATTGAGGTTACTATGTACACTGTCAGACATGATAGCTAAATGATAGCTGAAATGATACGCTTACACAGAGTCATCTAGATACTACTCATTCACAAGGGTATAGTTATTGTAGTTGCTATGTACACTGTCCAACATAATTCCTTGATAGTATACTTACACAGAGTTACCTAGATACTACTCATACACAGAGTTTAAGTTATTATAGTTACTATGTAGACACAGACATGATACCTAGATACTATTCCTGTACAGAGTTACAGTTGTTGTAGTTACAATGTACACTGTCCAACATGATACCTAGATACTACACATACAGAGAGTTACCAAGATACTACTTGTACACAGTTACAGTTACTGTAGTTACTATGTAGACTGCCAGACATGATACCTAGATACTACTCATACACCGATTATTATTGTAGTTACTATGTACACTGTCTGACATGATTGCTAGATACTCCTCATAAACAGAGTTACAGTTATTGTAGTTACTATGTACATTGTCAGACATCATACCAAGATACTACTCATGCACAGAGTTATAGTTAATGTAGTTACTATGTAGACTGTCAGACATGATACCTAGATAGTACACATACACAGAGTTACCTAGATACTACTCACACACAGAGTTAGTTATTGTAGTTACTATGTAGACTGTCAGACATGATACCTAGATACTACACATACAAAGAGTTACCTAGATACTACTCACACATAGTGTTACCATTATTGTAGTTACTATGTAGACTGTCAGGGTCTATATTAGAACACCAAACATTCAAAATGTCGAATGTTCTAATATCAAACCCTACCAATCGAAAATACTAAACATCAAACATTCAGAACAGCAATTTTTTTCCTAGGGAAAAAAATCGCTGATCCAAAACACATACACACAACACAAGCACATCAAACAAACAGCAATCCACACACACATACAGCTAAACTCTTACACCTAACCCTACACTAAACTATACACACACCACTAACTATCCACTTACCTTAACCCAAACCCTAAGGTCCATCACTATTGCACACTCACCTCACCTGCTCCCTAACCCTAACTCACCTACCCAGGCCTAACCCTCACGTTCACACAATTGCACACTTATCTGACCTGTGCCCTAACCCTAACTTATCTAACCCGCCCGAACCCTCACGTCCACACATTCACACACATATCTAACCCGCGCTCTAACCTTAACTCACCTAACCCGCCCTAACCCTCATGTCCACACAGTCGCACACTTACCTGACCCATGCCCTAACCCTAACTAACCTAACCCACACTCAATCGCACACTTACCTGAACACAACTGGTAACTTTCCACCAGAGTGCTGAAAATACTGAAGCAACAGAAACGGACAACCAAATTCTTTCCCTAGGAAAAAATTTGTTTTTCTGTTTCTTCGATATTTTCAGCATTCGCTGAAAACGGGTCGATATTAGAACACTCGACATTTTAAATGTTTGGTGTTCTAATATAGACCCAACTGTCAGACATGATACCTAGATAGTTTTCATGTACAGGGTTACAGTTGTTGTAGTTACTATGTACACTACCCAACATGATACCTAGATACTACACATACAAAGAGTTACCCAGATACAACTCACACACAGAGTTACAGTTATTGTAATTACTATGTACACTGCCCAACACGATACCTACATACTACACATACACAGAGTTACCTAGAAACTACTCGTACACAGAGTTACTGTTACTGTAGTTACTATGTAGTTTGTCAGACTTGATACCTAGATACTACACATGCAGTTACCTAGATACTACTCACACAGAGTTACAGTTATTGTAGTTACTATGTAGACTGTCCAACATGGTGGTGGAATTAATTTCCTTATTCAGTTACCTGCTGTGTGTCCTGGTTTTTTTGCCATTACATTCGGCTTTGGTTGTCTGGTCTCTTGCTTTACTTTTTGGGATTTTTTTTTGATTTTTTTGATTATTTGGTGGATTCCTGCATTGGAGTCGTATTTTGTGTTGTTTCACTGTCCAACATGTTACCTAGCTACAACCCATACACAGAGTTACAGTTATTGTAGTTACTATGTACACTGTCTGACATGATACCTAGATACAACACATACACAGAGTTACAGTTATTGTATTTATTATGCACACTGTTGACATGATACCTACATAGCACTTATACATAATGGTACAGTGATTGTACTATGTACAATGTCTGACATGATACTTAGATACTAGCCATATGCAGTGTTATAGTTATTGTATTTACTATGTACACTGTCCAACATGATACCTAGATAGCACTTATACATAATGTTACAGTGACTGTACTATGTACAATGTTTGACATGATACTTAGATACTACTCATATACAAAGTTACAGTTATTGTATTTACTATGTACACTGCCTGACATGTTACTTAAATGCTACCCATACACAGAGTTACCTAGATATTACTCATATACAAAGTTGCAGTTATTGTTGTTACTATGTACACATGACATGATACCTAGATACTACACATACACAGAGTTAGTTATTGTATTTATGTACAATGACATGATAACTAGATAGCACTTATACATAATGTTACAGTGACTGTACTATGTACAATATTTAATATGATACCTATATACTACTCATATACAAAGTTAGTTATTGTAGTTACTATGTACACTGTCTGACATGATACCTAGATACTACACATACAGTTACAGTTATTGTGTTTTTTATGTACACTGTCCGACATGATACTTAGACAGCACTTACAGCGACTGTACTATGTACAATGTTTGACATGATGCCTTGATACTACTTATATACAAAGTTACAGTTATTGTAGTTACTATGTACACTGTCCAACATGATGCCTGGATAGCACTTATACATACTGTTACAGCTACTGTACTATGTACAATGTCTGACATGATACCTAGATACTACCCATACACAGAGTTACAGTTATTGCAGTTACTACGTACACTGTCAGGCACGATACCTAGATTATGCTCATATACAAAGTTACAGTTATTGTAGTTACTATGTACACTGTCAGACATGATACCTAGATACTACTCATACACAGAGTTACAGTTATTGTATTTGCTATGTACACTGTTTGACATGATACCTTGATAGCACTTATACATAATGTTATAGTGACTGTACTATGTATAATATCTGACATGATACCTAGATACTACCCATACACAGAGTTACAATTATTGTATTTACAATGTACATTGTCCAACATGATACATAGATACTACACATACACAGAGTTACAGTTATTGTATTTACTATGTACACTGTCCAACATGATACCTAGATAGCACTTATACATAATGTTACAGTGACTGTACTATGTACAATGTTTGACATGATACTTAGATACTACTCATATACAAAGTTACAGTTATTGTATTTACTATGTACACTGTCTGATGTGATACTTAGATACTACCCATACACAGAGTTGCCTAGATATTACTCATATACAAAGTTGCAGTTATTGCTGTTACTATGTACACTGTCTGACATGATACCTAGATACTACACATACACAGAGTTAGTTATTGTATTTACTATGTACACTGACATGATAACTAGATAGCACTTATACATAATGTTACAGTGACTGTACTATGCACAATATTTGATATGATACCTATATACCACTCATATACAAGTTAGTTATTGTAGTTACTATGTACACCGTAAGACATGATACCTAGATACTACACATACAGTTACATTTATTGTGTTTTTTATGTACACTGTCCGACATGATACTTAGATAGCACTTACAGTGACTGTACTATGTACAATGTTTGACATGATGCCTAGATACTACTTATATACAAAGTTACAGTTATTGTAGTTACTATGTACACTGTCCGACATGATACCTAGATACTACACATACACAGAGTTAGAGTTATTGTATTTACTATATACACTGTCCGACATTATACCTAGATATCGCTTATACATAATGTTACAGTGACTGTACTATGTACAATGTTTGACATGATACCTAGATACTACCCATACACAGAGTTACAGTTATTGCAGTTACTATGTACACTGTCAGGCACGATACCTAGATTATACTCATATACAAAGATACAGTTATTGTAGTTACTATGTACACTGTCGGACATGATACCTAGATACTACTCATACACAGAGTTACAGCTATTGTATTTGCTATATACACTGTCTGACATGATACCTTGATAGCACTTATACATAATGTTACAGTGACTGTACTATGTGCAATGTCTGACATAATACCTAGATACTACCCATACACAGAATTACCATTATTGTTACTATGTACACTGTCAGACATGATACCTCGATACTACACATACACAGAGTTACAGTTATTGTATTTACTATGTACACTGTCCGACATGATACCTAAATAGCACTTATACATAATGTTACAGTGACTGTACTATGTACAATGTCTGACATGATACCTAGATACTACCCATACACAGAGTTAGTTATTGCAGTTACTATGTATACTGTCCGACATGATACCTAGATACTACTCATACACAGAGTTACAGTTATTGCAGTTACTATATTAAGCCTTCCTGAGCTACCCCCTCCCCTTACCACCTTCATACTATAGTACATTCCCTATTATGTCTTTAAAGCAACCACATGTCATCACACTCAAACAAATATTTTAATTAAATAATTAACACCTAACTTATTCTGGCAAACATACAGAGAAACCTCTCATGCATTGATGATCACCGGTCTTTATCCAAAACTAACTCTTACTTGTAGTATTATCCTAATATTACTATTTAAATACATTTTTACTGAATTTTGACTAACATCTTCATTCAAGCATGTGCCATCTGACAGGTACACCAAAGTATCTATGTGATATAGATGTATTCCTAATATCTTCCCTCTGTATATAGAAGCACATTATATTTCTCAATGTTAGATTTTTCTCTCACTCCCACTGTTCTTCTCATCTGGTCCTCCTTTGGATCCTTGTCTTTGAAACACTGGCTCCCTTCTGTTTTTGTGTATTTCATACATTTTAGATTTCTACTTCATATTTGGCCTCTGTCTTGTCTCATTGCTCTAATCTATTGAAACAGTTTTTGTCCTGTTCCACTTCGGTAAACACACAACACCGAATGACTTTTGACGACCTTTATTAAATTTCCATAAACATGATTTTTAACCAGTAGTTATAAATTTCAACCAAAATATGACATGGGTGATAATAATACCCATGGAAGAAGATATGAAATAACCATAAGGGCAGTGCAACCACTCACCCTTGATGAGCAGCGTCCCCCACTTGCTCACTTATCCTTGCACTAATGAGGCAGCATTCATGCTCACCTTCAATTTATTGAATTACACCACCATCCATATAAGCAGCTCAGCTCGCTTATTAAGTTGTCCATCAGAGCAACAGTTCACTTTTCTTCCAAACTTATTGAATTGCAAATTCATCACCAGAGGGGGAACAATAGAGGGCAAGCCTGCCTCTCTTCTCCACCTTCCCAACTAAAATGCAGAAAATCCCTGCTAATAAAAAGGGGGAGGGAGGGCAGCAAGTTCACACCAAAATGTGACTCCTACTCTCATTACACTTGACAAAACCCTCTAATCCCCTCCCTATTCTTACCTCATTTCCTCCTAACATCCCTCCCTCACATTTAACCCTATCCTACCCTTATCCTTTTAATCCCACCTATCCCATGTATCTAACACCACTGAAGATGTCCCAGGACAAAAGGGTCTGTTCCAAACCTCATTTGTCCTGTTCCACTTCAATAAACACACAACACCAAATGACATTTGATGATCTTTATTAAACTTCCATAAACATGATTGTTAACCAATAGTTATAAATTTCTACCACAGCATGACACAGGTGATAATAATACCCATGGAAGAAGACATGAAATAACCATAAGGGCAGCGCAACTGCTCACCCTTGATAAGCAGCGTATCCCACTTGCTCACTTATCCTTGCACTAACGGGCAGCGTTCATGCTCACCTTCAGTTTATTGAATTACACCACCATCCATATAAGCAAGTCAGCTTGCTTATTAACTTTATCCTTGCACTAACGAAGCAGCGTTCACGCTCAACTTCAATTTATTGAATTACACCACCATCCATATAAGCAGCACAGCTTGTTTATTAAGTTGTCCACCAGAGCAACAGTTCTCTTTTCTTCCAAACGTATTGAATTGCACATCCATCACCAGAGGGGGAACAGTAGAGGGTGAACCTGCCCCTCTTCTCCACCTTTACCACATGATGAAACAGCCATCATCATGGCATTGCTCAAACACCATCAGTCATGTAATTCCATATTGGCAACTGGAAACAAACCATAATCCCCCAACAACCTCAATGAACCTCCTACACCAACTAACACAAACACCAAAAGTAAAATAAATATTCCATGCCCTTCAATCATCCTCCCTCACACAAGCCACTGACTCAACCTTCCAGCTTATAAACCTTATCACATACATAGCCAAAGTGATGAACAGGCCAAACGACTGAAAGAAAGCCCTTAGTCCCTTCCTGATGTTAACCCAATGCCCCCTAAAGCCAAGGGCAATCGCCAACTAACCTTAGCAGCCCTATCATAGATCACAAACCTTTCTGTTATTCTCTCCAACCATCCAATATGAGAGTAGCACCTAAGAACCATCCTTGCCCTTGCTGGCCATCACCTTTCCATAATGACTAACCACAGCCATAACAGATGCCACAAATACACCCCCAAACCCCACACCTATAAACATATAATCAAAATACAAATCCCTATAACCCACCATATCCATATGCCACAAGGGCGTATCAAGGAACTAAGCCACAAGCAACAAAAAGTATGTCCACTATTAACCCTGCCAAAGTAACCCACTCAAACTGGCCAAAATAAATATGTCCTACATCTGCAAAAAATCACCACTGCCTCAACTGCAATGTGCCTTAATGACCATTGAATAATATTACCTGCTACCCTATAGCCTCTCCAGCACTCAAAACATCCACAAAACAAAAAACATTACCTTTAAAGTCCATTTCAATCAGGGCATTGACAGTTACACTAGTAAAACTTTCTGCCATGTAGTGTACATTATCCTGTATCACAAATCAAACAAGGTCATAAAACATTAATACTTATTCTAGAGTAAACACAAAGTTGGTTATGCTTCACCATCCTGGACTGTCATGAGTATCTTCTTCTTTCAGATGACTGTGCTTGCCTTTACACATATCCATTTCTGATTACTCACCCAATGACCCCACTGCTCAATTTACACCAAAGCAAGATCATCTGCGAACTCACTGTATCTCTCCACTGGAACTCGACACACTATCATCTACAAAGAAAAGGACAAAATTAAACCCTCTAATAGGAACGAGAAAACTCCACATTATACCCACCTGTTCCAGACTACAGCCACAGTGTTCCAAGACCCCATCTGCAAGAAAGAAAAAGACATGTAAAACATCCAAAATATATAACACATTCCAAGACATCTTCAAGGAAAACCTATCCTGCCAACCCGGGAAGGAATGTACCACCAACATTCCATCTATGACAAAGCAGTCATAACTGAAGCAATGCTTCCTATGACCCTATCAAATAACCCAAGATAAATTTAACTACCAGTGAAATATATTGAGTAAACTCCACACCTGAAGGGACCTGTCCCTATCTGCAAACTAGGTAACTTTACAATTTAAAACAGACTACCCATACATGTCAAGCAGAGTGAACCTTGATTGAATCCAGCACTTTCATGCCAAAATGTGACTCCTACTCTCATTACACTTGACAAAACCCTCTAATCCCCTCCCTATTCTTACCTCATTTCCTCCTAACATCCCTCCCTCACATTTAACCCAATCCTACCCTACCCTTATCCTTTTAATCCCTCCTATCCCATGTATCTAACACCACTGAAGATGTCGCAGGACAATAAAATGGCCAGTTCCAAACCTCATTTCCTTAACTTTATTTTTATATAAACCCCTGGAGTTCACCAGTAGTGATATTCTTCAGGTGTAGATTTTCTCTTTTCCACCCTCCCTCCAGTATCTTTCAATATGGCTTTTTTTTTTTACTTCCCCTTGCCATGATTAATATTTGACCTTGTATTCTCCATTACTTCCTACTTTCTACTCAGAACTAATAGGCACAGCTCGCACCTGCTGATGAATCTGGTCACCATTTTTCTTTATTTTTTTCCTGTTAAATCACCCTAGTGGAAATCTTCCATGGTGATTCCTTGCCCCAAAATTCATATAACATACCCATGTCTACATCATTACATCTGCAGCATTTCACACCCTTCTCTTCCTCTCACTTGACATATAACTTTGTGATTTTTTGCAACCTATTTAGAGTTCTCATTTTTTGGGATTATAGGTTTCTTTTTTCTGACATCCATAAAGCCTCCTTCCATTCATCATCTGTTGACACTCAGCCTTCCATTTACTTCCAGTTTAGCTAGTCTTTTACTAAAGAATCCTCAGATTTACCAAATCTCATAAATGTGGAAATGTTTCTGTTGGTTAGGAATCATCTGTTCTTCATCTCATGCTTGAGTTTTTTTTTTACTGTTTCAATGAACATTCTTTGTTTGCATTCCTTTTGTTTGGCTAGTCTTCCTGCCTTGTTAGCCAAACTTCCTCCCAGCTCTCCTTTCTAAAAACGACAATACCTTCTTTCTTCATCCTAAGTAAATACCTGTTCTAGGTTGATTATTTCTCCCTTATCACACAAAGCTATCGATTTTTCTCAGTATATTCCTTTCCAGTCTTCTCTTTCCCACATGTTCCCTACAGACTCTTATCACATCTTAAGCCTACCATATTCTTATTTTATTTGCTTTTGCTCACCAAGATAGACTGACTGGATATGAAAATTACTTTCCAGGAAAGACCCAAGGAGAGAAGCTCCAGAAAATGTATAACAGAAATAGAGTAGTATTTAACATGGTAGAAAAAATTATCATGCATTACAAATGCATTAACAGAATGTACGATAGTAACTAACATGGTAAAAGATGTACAAGCAAGAGATATGCTTTTACTTATGAAAATGAAATATAATTGTGTGATATTACTTTGCCGTGTAGAAATACAAATTAAAGGGAAGTAGTAGGAGTCATTCTTCTCTACCTGTTTATGGATTTCCTCTATTACTTGGTTCCACTGTTTCCATTGTTCTTTTATATCTTGATTGCTTCCTCCTTTCCTTTCTGACTGGAGAATGCTGTACACTAATGTACATCTCTCTGTGGACTGGAATACCCATCACCTTGCCTTTTTTCTAGCTTGTTGTCTTTGCTAGGCTATTGTACACTTTTTCCTTTTCTACTCAAACTTACTGCAGAGCCTTTCTATCCATTTGTTGTACTTCTCTTTCCCCTGTCATAGGTATATCTCACAATGGTAACCAAATTTTGCGAGTTATCATCATTCTAAGCAGGTGTGCTTTTTCCATTAATGTGTTTATTTCCTGCTCTATTTTTTGTTAGTGATCATTTTCTTTCTTTGTTATAAGTACTCCATTTTAGGCTTGAAGGCCTAGATATTTGTCCCATCCCTTGTGTTGTATCCCTGAAATTTTAGCTTTAAATAATGAAAATAAAATATAAATCTACCTGGGCTTTTGTTTTTATACAAATGGATTTTAAAAGTAGTTGGTTGTTTAACTCATGCTATGACTCCACCAGCATTTGTCTCAGTCCTAATCCATACCACCCTCTTTGTATTGCATATGAGACATACTTTTCCCCCTTGAAACTGTACATCTGCTCTACAACTACCTTTTCTACCTGTTCTACATCTTCAGACAGGAGAATGCAGTTCTTTCTTCCCTTAAAAATGACCTCTCTAAGCTCATTCTCCTACATTTTAATGCTGTCCATTATAGGGATGAATAGGGAAGGTGAGAGTGGACATCTCATTTTTTCCCCTTTTCTAACACCCACCCTTGTGAGGCCTCTCTCTGCTTGGATTACTGAGAGTTTCCTAAACTGCCTTCACCTAACACATTTTTTCTTTATTACAGTTTCTTCTAATACTTTCTATTTGAAATGAGTCTCTCAATAACTAAATGGTTTATTTATATCAAAATTTAAGATTAGTACTTTTCCTAGTTTATTCACTTTGCTTATACTTTATGCAAGTTCTCTGCTGATGTTCTAGATTAAGTTGCACACATCCTGGTTGTCCTTTCTATAGCAGCTTAACTCATTCAGTCCTGAACAGCTGCAGGCTAAATTAATCCCATGTACACTGTCCTGTAGCTAAAGAGGCTTAAATCTAATTAAACCAAGCCACTCCTCAGGTTAAGTGGGTCTCTGTCCCCATTAACAAGAAGTGAAAACCTCAAAAATATTTCACTCACACCAGGCACCCATGGACATTGTCCTTTAACTAAAGAGGTTAAAAACTTATTAAACCAAGCCACCCCTTGGGTCAAGTGGGTCTATGCTCCCCATAACAAGAAGTGGAAACCTCAAAAATACCTCACTAGTGCACTGGGCACCAACAGACACTGTCCTGTAACCAAGCAGGCTTAAAACTAATGTAGGTGCTTAACTTCAAAGTGTATAGACAGTAAAATACCTTAACTGAACTAAATTAAACAAGTGTTAGTGAGTGTGTTGTTATATTCTGCCGTATAGTTCCTTACTGAATCCATTGTACTGATGATCTCATTGCCAGGAAGCCACAGCTGCATAACCCTCTCCAGTAAGTGTTCACCACCAAAACATGGTCTATTTTCTTTTGAGAAAAACTTAAATCTGTAAAATAGCATAATATTACCTCTCCCCTTCTTCTGTGCCTAACCCCAACTTTAATATTATATCCTTTTAAGAAATTCAGGGTAAAATTAGATGATGTCTACACTTGCCTTAATTTAACAATACAAAGTAAAGTGACTGTGCAAAGTAACATACATTAATGTTTACTGATTGGTTTCCATTCCTCTTGCACTTCACAAACACTTTAAACGTAAATGTGCATTAAATGTAAACCATCCCAATAATTTTATCAGTGACTTTCAGCTGATCCCATTGCATCTGCAGATAATCAGATTCTAGTCACCAGCAGTATTTTTCTTATTGCACAGTAGACTGTCTACAGTCACCAAACAGCCGTGCAGTAAGCATTTCTGTTTCTGTGCTCACTCACTCCATCTAAGTTATGTTTCACTGTTAAAGGCATTCCACTCCGTTTTAAAACCCTACTTTTAAGTAACATATCCTTTTGCTTTTTCACTGGTTTTAATACCTCACTGATAGTTTTTGAAGTTGGCTGCACAGAGAGTCCAGGTTGGACCCGTTCCATTCTCCCTCGCTTCACTCAGGCTCACTTTGCTCCCTTATCCTACCCACATTCCCACCCAGCCCCACATCAATTACCTTTATCTCTAACCTCTCCCCTCCCACCCATTTCATGGTCCAACCACCACTCACATCCAATTACTAATGTAAACTCTCACAAAAATATCCATTAGCTTATCTCCAACCCCAGCGAATTGCAACACTGCTTCCTAGCTTATAACCTTTTGGATACTCTGTACTGACCCTACTACTGTTACAATGCTTTCTGCTTCCTTCCTTAAGTCAACTTCCTTTATTATTATCCTGCTTTTTTCTTTCAGGAATACTCCCTCCATTTTGAAACTATTACTACTTAGTGCTTCCCCTACTCAGTTAAAATGCCGCATGTCAAAGGTTTTCAAAACATCTTCATGTTAACCCAGCACTTCTTAATACTTCTTTCTTCTTAGCCACACATTATACATCCTAACACCACCCGCTAGCCTTTTCCCAAAGTAACCAAAACATAACCATTAACTCTCCTGCACTAAAGCAATCAACAAACTTTCAACTATCTCCTTCAACACCACCATCCTAGGCCAACATAATATTAAAGGACCACCACCCAAAATAACTTCAAAAAATATCAGCTGTAGATACCACAGACAAAGATGTAGTCACATCAGTACAATAGTAAACATTGCCAAAAAACTGCTTACTAGTGGGGATATATACTCAATCCTAGACCCAACATGTTTACTTCATCCAATTCTTAAATACCACATATACTTAATAAACCTCACAAAACCACTGACTTATTGTTTCTAAACTTAAATGTTAGACGTCTGGTCAATAATGTTCATGAACTAGAGGCTATCCTATCGCATACTCCCCAGAAATAGTGATCCTAACAGACACCTCGCTTAAACTCTATATCACAGACAATGAAATTACACATTCCGGATATAATATACTTCAAGCAGACAGAAATGACAAACAAGGACATGGAGTAGCTATACTTTTCAAAAACAGCCTAACTGTGACATCTCTAAATCTACAAATATCTATCCCTACTAATACTGACATAGTTCTTGCCAAATTACAAATGAATGCTAAGAAGCACATAACTATACTAGCCATTTACATCCCACCAAGCAGTAATATTTCCACCACTGAACACATCCTTCAATGCATCTCTAATAACATCATCCAAGAAACTATTATCATGGGTGATCTTAATACTGACTGGTTTACCTGTAACTCTAACAGCCCTAGCAACCACATTAATCTATATGGCTTCTCACAAATTATCCACTTCCCAACCACAATAGACAAAAAATATAACAAGCACTCCATTCTCGACTGGGCCCTATCAAACAAACCCTTCCATTATCAAAATGATCGCTGTTCATCAGACATCAATGATCACATACATACCTACCTACTCTGGCAACACATTAACCCTACTAAGCACACTACATACTTAAGGTTAATCATTTGTGAACTGAGGGGGTGGAGCTAGGAGTTAAACCTTCTATTTAAAGGGTAAAATAAAACATTTCAGAGCTTTACTAGGAAAGGCTCACCCAGACTCTGCTACACTTTGCTGTGAAGGAAAGGTTACTTTGCTTTTTATTTGTTGTATTTTGTATTACTTTATAGCCTTTTTATATTTTGAATACTGTGATTTGTTTTGTTTACCTTGTGTTTTACTTGTAGTCTGCTTTTAACTGGATATTAAAACTTCAAAAGAGACCACAGCTCTGTCTCTTGTGAGTCAGGCAGAATTTTTTCCCACCTGCCCACCCTGTTACTATTCTGTTAAATACCACTGTCTTTCTAGTTGCCTACTTCTTATGTTAATTTGACCATACATCTCATTTCCTCTCTGCTTTCACAGGCTTGTGTGAGTAAGCACAAACTTATCATTTTGTGAAATCACTCCCCTTCAACTATTTAAATTTATTGGCCATACTACTCTATTCCATAGTACCAGAATACAAAAGTGGCCACCCCCTTTCAATCTATCTTGCTGTTTTAAAAATAGTGACTCACCACTAAAATGTTACTTTTTAGACAGGAGTTACCTACTTTCACATATAACTTCTCTAGTGCACACTGCAGTTTTTAGGATAAACAATTTTTTTCATCTTACCTTTAAGCATCGCTGTGACTAGCACTTGCTCTAATTCCTGCTGGAAAGCACTAGGAAGCCTTAAACTGATACAAGCACTCAACTCTCCTTTTAATAAGGAGAAATTAATCATAGGCACTAAACAGCCTATAATTGCAAAGTAACTTGCTAAGGTAAGGGAAAACAGCTCCTGTACTTTACAAAAAAAGCACCAAACCAGGCATGTCCAAGGGTTAGCTTCCGGTGATTTCTCCTGTCCACCTGGTGAATCTGAGCATACTGGGGCAATGCAGCAATTGTCTCATGTACACAGACAACCCACTCCTCCTACCACCCAACACTACAACCTGTGAGAGATGCACTTACATAGCCAAACTGGAAGCAAAGCTCTCTCCACCCAAGTTTGTGCTAGACAGTCAAGAGGTGAAAGTTAACACCTGCACTACACCTCAAGTAACACATAGCCCTTCTAAACCCACACCACCAACTGCTACATGTATTAACACTAAATCCACATATGCGGAGGCCCTTAACTGTAACCTGCCCAAGCAACAAGGACCTCCGAAACTGAAATGCAAACAAACACCAATCAACCAAAGTGTCACATAGCTCACAACACCCGTGTGTCACCCAGCAACAGCCCCTAAGGCAAAACAATGTATCTAACACTTTAGTCATAGGTGACTCTATAGTCAGGCACACTGATGTCCCACTCACCAGGCTGAACAAGGAGAAAATTACAGTCAGCTGCCTGTCGGGTGACAAGATCCACCACATAACACATGCACTCAAGTTACTCATCAGCAAGTACAAATATGACTCTGTCATTGTCCATGTTGGCATGAATGACTTGAGATGTACCTTCCTGGACTACATGAAAAGAGACATGAAAGAGCTCTCGGATCATGTGGCTCAGGCAGGTATGACCCTAGCCCTGAGTAGCATCCTGCCTTCACCCAGAATGATGCCACAATATAAGGACAAAATGATTTACTTCAACAATTGGCTAAGCTTCTGGTGTCATTCAAAGGGGATCCAGTATCTGTCTGCCTGGGACAACATGATCGACAGACCACGATGCTTTGCCAGGGATGGTCTGCACCTGTCTCCTCTGGGAATCAGGCTACTGGCTAAGGCTCTTGCCACCCTTATAGTGCCTTTTTAGGCAAAGTTCAAAGAACAAAACCACCACTGTAACAGGTACAAGCATGCAAAATCTGAAGGTAATGCTACTCAATGCTAGAAGTCTAATCCTCAAAATGCACTCTCTTGAGGCACTCCTAAAAATGGAGAACATCAATATCTGTGCAGTAACTGAGACCTGGTTCAAGGCTACAGAGATCACCCCTGCAATACCAGACTACAACTCTTACCACACTTTTCGCCACCAAACCAGGATCGAAGCACGAAAGGTGGAGCAGTGTCCATATTCACCAAGGATATTCACACCACCAGGCTAGTTGCCCAACACAATGCATGTGAAATTCTCCAGGTGCAACTAACTAACACTAACCAATCCAAATTGTAGCTTGCTACAGATCCCCCACCATGCCCCATGATTCTCACTACACCTTTCAAAACATACTGGAAAATATTAAGATACAACCAAACACCCTAATACTGGGTGACTTCAACTACCCTGCCATTAACTGGGAAAACTGCTTGTGTACCAACACCTTTTGCCCAACAGTTCTTGGAATTCATAAATTCCAATGCCCTGGATCAACTAATCCATTGTCCCACCAGGGGCTCCAATATCCTAGACCTGGTCATTACCAACATGGGAAATCGATGCTCCACACCTATAGTCACCCCCTCATTGGTCAGGTCAGACCATAAGCTAATAACCTTTAACATCCACATCCCACCCCCACCCCTAGTAAGGAAACCTCCATAAAAAACTTCTCCAAAGCCAGCTTCATGCTACTCAACTCAGAAGTGACAAGCTTCATGACATCCATGCAGACGGGAACTGAAAGTTCAACTGCTGAGTCCTACACTAAGGCACTGTACGAGCACATCCACTCATGCATGAATCGTGCCATCCCAAATAGAATGAAGATGCTCTCCTCCAAAAAAATGAAACCAATCTGGTGGTCCCCTGCCATAAACAAACTTTACAACTAAAGGAAGAAACTGTTGCAGAAAAGAGGAAAATCCCAGGATGCAAAAAACTCCCTTACCAGCCTCAGAAAGAAGCTGGGATCCCTCATAAAATCCTCCAAAGCTAGTTACGAAAATAAAATTGCCAAAGATTCCAAAGACAACCAAAAGGCATTCTATAACTATGTCAAGAATCTAAATGGCAATGCTCAGATCTGCTTTGAGCTACAACAGAACGGCATTAACTATACTGATCCCAAGGATATTGCCAATATCCTGGCAGATCAATTCAGTGCCGACTTCACCCCCCCTCTCACCCCCTAAATGGCCCATCTCAATACTGGAAGATTACCAAATTCCAGTAATAACGGCCACACAGGTAAAAAACGCACTCTCTAAAGCTAAGAATACAGCATCCATGTGACCAGATGACATCCCGGGCTGTATACTACATGAACTACAAAATGATCTGGCACCTCACCTAAGTGTCATGTTTAATCATAGCCTCACCTCAGGCTTCATGCCCACTGAGTGGCGCACAGCTACAGTTATCCCACTCCACAAGGAGGGATCCACCTTGGATCCCGGGAACTACTGCCCCATCAGTCTGAAGAGCCTGATCTGCAAGGCCATGGAACGTATTACCATGGAACTTATAAACAAAGACAGTGGCAACCTTCAAACACTGGACCCCACCCCAGTTTGGGTTCTTGAAGGGCCAATCTTGTCTCCTGAATCTGATTTACTTCTTTGAATCAGTCTCCAGAGCCATGGACGAGGGTAAGGCTGTTCACACAACCTATCTGGACCTCACCAAGGCCTTTGACACCATCCCCCACTCTGGAATCATAGATAAACTTACTAAGCTTGGCATTAATCCCTACATCACTCGATGGGTTGCCAACTGGCTTACCGACAGAACCCACACTGTAAAAGTAACCAACTCCAAATCCAGCTCCAGATAAGTGACAAGTGGAGTACCTCAGGGTTCAGTCCTGGGACCACTCTTGTTTGGCATCTACTTCTCTGAAGTACAGGCCAGTACTAAGGGACTCTGGCTAACAAAGTTCACAGATGACTGCAAACTGGGAGCCATTATTGAATCTCCAAATGATGTAGATACTCTACAAAATGACCTTACAGAAACAGATGCTTGGTGCCAGAGCCATGGGCTCAAGCTCAATGCCAAAAAATGTATAGCTATCCCCTTTGGGAAAAAAACATGTACCCGTGAATTACCACATAGGTGGCAGTACACTATACACCGAAAGTATGATAAGAGACTTAGGGACACAGGTGGACAGTGGTCTCACCTTCAATAACCACATCGCCACAAGAGTCAGAAAATCCTTCTATGTGGCACACCTCATCACTAAGGGCTTTTCATCCAGAATAAAGGAGGTCATTGTCCCACTGCACTCATCCCTCATTAGACCCATTATAGAATACAATGCCCCATTTGGTATGTACCTCACAAGACACCTGCAACAACTGGAAAGACCTGCAACAACTGGAAAGGCTGCAGAAATACCTCACTAAAAGAATCACAAGCCTAAAGCAGATGCCCTATGCTGACCACCTTAAAAAACTCTAGCTATACTCTGTCGCATATCATCTACTCAGAGGCGATCTCTGCTTAACTTACAAGGCCATGTCAATCCCAGAGCTGTTGGACATGCTACACTTAAAGAAATCCCAATCCCTCAGAGCCACATGCTCCAGGGATCTAAACCTTGTCATCACAATAAACAAAACATGCTGGAGGGATAGGTTCCTGACCCAGAATCTCCCCAGACTCTGGAATAGACTGCCCATACATGTCAAGCAGAGCACCTCTTTGGCCCTTTTCAAAAGGAACCTTGATGATTGGATGGGAGAAAGGAAATTCACCCCGGGGATCACGTCAGTTGCCCTGTTAGACAGGGGTCCAGGGAAGTAAATAGTGTGGGAAAAAATAGCCAGGGAATTGTTATGGCTAGGCTTGTATAGGCCCTAGGACCGATAGCCTAGTACCAACCTATGAACATATAGTCAAATCTGTAATAGGAACATTTTAAACCACAAGAACAAATATACACTCTAAAACATTATACCAGGGGCCCACTAAAGGCTTTACCCTCAGATGCAGCAGTTGAACATTTTAATAATATTTTCCCAAATATACTCAAAAGTACGGCACCCCTAGAACAGTTCATGTCAGAGCAAATTCTCCTCCATGGCTTACTACTGAAACAAAAACCCTCCTTAAGCAAAGGGACAAGATCTGGGTCTCCTGGCACGCTAGCAAAACTCTACCTGATCGTATAACTTGTCAACCACTCAAGAACAAAGTTAAACACCATATCAAGCTAGACAAAAAGAATATTATACTCACATGCAAACTAAGTATCAAAATAACCCACAAAAATTCTCGGTTACAATCAAAAACATACTGGAGCCCAGTCAAACCACAACCCCCACCCCCACCATACCAAATAACTCAGAAACCACCGGTGAACAGTTTAACAAATACTTTACAGAAAGCATTCTTACACTAACCAGAGATAACCCAAATAGCCTACAACCAATCCCCACCAAAACCATAGAAAAACTCCTAAAAATTTAAACCATCTACATCCGCAGCTGATAACTTACCAGCAGAGTTTCTAAAAATTGCAGCTGAGGCTATATCCTATCCCATATCAACACTGATTAACTGCTTGATTTCTGAAAACTACATCCCTACCATCTGGAAAATGTCTTATGTTGTCCCCCTACACAAATGAGATAAATCAATTGAATTAACTAATTATCACCCCATAGCTAGCCTATCCCCACTTTCATAACTCCTGGAGAAATGTATACATTCCCAACTTATGAGATATCTCACATCCAATAATGTACTTGCCATCTCCCAACATTGATTTAGACCGTCCCATAGTACATCCACTGCTCTACTTAGCTTTACCAACACCATAAACCAGTACAAGAATGAGGGAAACATAGTCTCATCAGTTTTCTCTGTTATGTCTAAAGACTTTGGCCAGTCTCCCACAACAAGCATCTAACTGCTTTCTCAGACCTAAAGATATACCCTTCATGTGTCGCATGGTTCCAAAGTTATTTAGCAGGTCATCAGCAGACAGTTAAGTGGAAATATGACCTCTCCACAATTCTCCCTATTCCCCCTGGGTCCAACAGAGCTTCATACTTTGCCCTCTTCTCTTCAAAATTTTCGCTAATAAACTCAGCTCAGCCACCTCACTTGCCACCATTATCCAATATACATATGTTTCAACATTAATATGTGCAGCCCCTACCATGCAGCAACTTCAGGACAAAACACAACAGATGTTTACAAAAATTGAAACATAGCTGTCTAACTCGCAAACGTATTATTAACCCCCCCAAAACAAAACTTATGATCTTTCAACCTAATAGAGCACTAGATTCGCTCCCCTGCAGTTCCACATCACAGCTAATAACAACACAATAAGTACACCTGAACCATCCACCAAACTACTAGGAGTCACTGTAGATGATAAGCTACGATTTGACTTGCATATATCACAATGAAAAAAGTCCACAAAAAATGGGCACCCTTTACAAAAAACAAACATTTTTAACAGACTCTTCGAGAGCTGCCAAAGCCAGAATCCACCTGCTAGAAACTCTATTATATGCTTCACCCATCCATATCAAACTAAAAACAACAGATTCAGATAAACTGAATACATGCTATAACAAAATAGCTAAATTTGCTGCTGGATTATTACACACATCACTGTCTAGCCCTCAAAAAACTGTCCTAGCTTGAACTACCTCAGCTTCATGCATACAACCAATTAATCATGGTCCACAAATTACTCTATAACCCTGAAAAAACTAGAGTCCTCCAAAGCTTACTATAAATTTACTCTAACACTCAAACACTACGATAATAAAACACATCTTTACTACAAGTGTCTAAAACTAACAACACTGCAGGAGACTCCTTATACTCTTCCTATATCTCAAAAACCTGGAACTCCTTCCACCATAATATTAGAATCACTGACAACACACACCAGTTTAAAAAAATACTCAAAAATTATCTAACTGACACTTGGCTCTGCTCATACAACACCCCTGGCTGATCTCCTGTTATCATGAATACACTCTCCATTGTCTTCAAGCCTGTCTCTTGGACAATAATCTTATTTGTATTATGATTTTTCTTTTTTTTCGTTTTATTCTTAAATGTGTTCTAAGCCTAGAATTATTTTCCCTTTACAGATGTAAATTAATACTCATAGGTTCTATGTTAATAATATCACTATGTTAAGTTCCATATCTGATGTTGTATCTACTGTTAGACTTCCTGTATCTACTGTAACTTATGTTGTATTATATATTGTTTGTCATGCTGTATATACTGTTACTAATGTTGTATTATATATCGTTTGTCATGCTGTCTATACTGTTACTAATGTTGTATTATATATCTTTTGTCATGCTGTATATGCTGTTACTAATGTATTATATATTGTTTGTCATGCTGTATGTACTGTTACTAATGTTGTATTATATATTGTTTGTCATGCTGTATATACTGTTACTAATGTATTATATATTGTTTGTCATGCTGTATATACTGTTACTAATGTATTATATATTGTTTGTCATGCTGTATATACTGTTACTAATGTTGTATTATATATTGTTTGTCATGCTGTATATACTGTTACTAATGTTGTATTATATATTGTTTGTCATGCTGTATATACTGTTACTAATGTTGTATTATATATCATTTGTCATGCTGTATATACTGTTACTAATGTTGTATTATATATTGTTTGTCATGCTGTATATACTGTTACTAATGTTGTATTATATATTGTTTGTCATGCTGTATATACTGTTACTAATGTTGTATTATATATTGTTTGTCATGCTGTATATACTGTTACTAATGTTGTATTATATATTGTTTGTCATGCTGTATATACTGTTACTAATGTTGTATTATATATTGTTTGTCATGCTGTATATACTGTTACTAATGTTGTATTATATATTGTTTGTCATGCTGTATATACTGTTACTAATGTTGTATTATATATTGTTTGTCATGCTGTATATACTGTTACTAATGTTGTATTATATATTGTTTGTCATGCTGTATATACTGTTACTAATGTATTATATATTGTTTGTCATGCTGTATATACTGTTACTAATGTTGTATTATATATTGTTTGTCATGCTGTATATACTGTTACTAATGTTGTATTATATATTGTTTGTCATGCTGTATATACTGTTACTAATGTTGTATTATATATTGTTTGTCATGCTGTATATACTGTTACTAATGTTGTATTATATATTGTTTGTCATGCTGTATATACTGTTACTAATGCATTATATATTGTTTGTATATACTGTTACTAATGTTGTATTATATATTGTTTGTCATGCTGTATATACTGTTACTAATGTTGTATTATATATTGTTTGTCATGCTGTATATACTGTTACTAATGTTGTATTATATATTGTTTGTCATGCTGTATATACTGTTACTAATGTTGTATTATATATTGTTTGTCATGCTGTATATACTGTTACTAATGTTGTATTATATATTGTTTGTCATGCTGTATATACTGTTACTAATGTTGTATTATATATTGTTTGTCATGCTGTATATACTGTTACTAATGTTGTATTATATATTGTTTGTCATGCTGTATATACTGTTACTAATGTTGTATTATATATTGTTTGTCATGCTGTATATACTGTTACTAATGTATTATATATTGTTTGTCATGCTGTATATACTGTTACTAATGTTGTATTATATATTGTTTGTCATGCTGTATATACTGTTACTAATGTTGTATTATATATTGTTTGTCATGCTGTATATACTGTTACTAATGTTGTATTATATATTGTTTGTCATGCTGTATATACTGTTACTAATGTTGTATTATATATTGTTTGTCATGCTGTATATACTGTTACTAATGTTGTATTATATATTGTTTGTCATGCTGTATATACTGTTACTAATGTTGTATTATATATTGTTTGTCATGCTGTATATACTGTTACTAATGTTGTATTATATATTGTTTGTCATGCTGTATATACTGTTACTAATGTTGTATTATATATTGTTTGTCATGCTGTATATACTGTTACTAATGTTGTATTATATATTGTTTGTCATGCTGTATATACTGTTACTAATGTTGTATTATATATTGTTTGTCATGCTGTATATACTGTTACTAATGTTGTATTATATATTGTTTGTCATGCTGTATATACTGTTACTAATGTTGTATTATATATTGTTTGTCATGCTGTATATACTGTTACTAATGTTGTATTATATATTGTTTGTCATGCTGTATATACTGTTACTAATGTTGTATTATATATTGTTTGTCATGCTGTATATACTGTTACTAATGTTGTATTATATATTGTTTGTCATGCTGTATATACTGTTACTAATGTTGTATTATATATTGTTTGTCATGCTGTATATACTGTTACTAATGTTGTATTATATATTGTTTGTCATGCTGTATATACTGTTACTAATGTTGTATTATATATTGTTTGTCATGCTGTATATACTGTTACTAATGTTGTATTATATATTGTTTGTCATGCTGTATATACTGTTACTAATGTATTATATATTGTTTGTCATGCTGTATATACTGTTACTAATGTTGTATTATATATTGTTTGTCATGCTGTATATACTGTTACTAATGTTGTATTATATATTGTTTGTCATGCTGTATATACTGTTACTAATGTTGTATTATATATTGTTTGTCATGCTGTATATACTGTTACTAATGTTGTATGTACTGTCACTTTTTGTGCAGCTTTTCTCCTCGGACCTCTGATGAAAATGGACTTTGCCCAGTCGGACTTTCCTGGTAGACAAATGTAAAATTAATAACATAACCAAATAAATAAATAATTCCCTTACTTCCTGAGGTCTTCTAAGTTAAGAAATCACTTGCTTCCTCCTGAAAGCGTCTCTCTAAAATATTTTACTAGCGCATTCTTTATAAGATCTTTATTATTTGTTATTTATTTGACATTTGTTTACTAGGAAAATCCACCTGAGATAATATCCCATTTTCAGCAGATGCCCGGGGAGGAAAGCTTCACATTGACACAATATGGTTACAGTTAAATACAGTTATTATAAAGCCTAATACAGAAGAATGACATGTTAACTGAGTAAAAATTTAGCTTCAGTTCATACAGTGTGAACCTATGCATACCGAAATATTTGGAAAGCTATACCATGCACGAGGGGATTGTCAATAGACAGACTATTTACAGGTTGCACTTCATAGAGATGACATTAAAAACACTGTTTACATTCTTTGAAACAGAGTTGACTGGATAATATAGACTAGGCAAAAATATATATATTGACTTTTGTCCAAGAAATAGATTTCACTCATTCCTTCTCTCTTAGTATAGTGAAAGTATGCTGGTCGTGGAAGGAGGGCAGGACTATTTCAGCCTGGAGTAGTGCAGGAGCAGAGCCTGGTTTTATTTAGGCAGTTTTTTTGTAGCAGTTTGAAACTGAGTGGTTAGCAGTAGATCTAATTTGCAGATGGATAGAATTCCATTTTAGCAACAGGGTATGAGTAGAGAGCTTGGCCAGACAATATGTGGGTTTATATATACTGAGAAGATGTTTGTTATTTCAATGTAGTCTCTTAGAGTTATATGAACAGAGAATAGGAGTAAAATCAAAGCAGTCATCTTCTTTGTGAATAATGTGTGTGGTGATAAGCTGTTTGTAATCTAAGTGGTGAGGCAGTTCAAACCAATTTACCTTAAGGGCAATACAGTGGTGGCTGCCATATTGTTTGTTGGTAGCAGAATTTGCAACTTTATTATAGCATGCCTTCAGTTTATTTTTAACAGTAGCCTGAAGGTTGCTACAATATCTGATAAATGATCTGAATTACAAAGTATGTAAAATATGAAAGTTGTTGTTTAGAGAACAATATCAAAGGTCTATCGCAGACTTTGATCTTATATTGCAGAGTAGCAAAATAAAAATGATCTTCTATAGGCAAAAATGTATTAGTGTTATGGTCAAACAAAGGTTGTATCTAAGTATGAAAGAGCTAATATATCAGTGAGGGAACTGTTCACCTGTTTGAGAGCTTTTATGTGATGTTTGACAATAGGCAGGAGCATAATGCTGTACTGTGATATAACAAAATCTGGGCAAATTATGCGTAATATTTTTCCATAGTATTTCAAAACAATATTAACCTACAATTCCATCCCTGTTAGATGGCAGGTATCAGTGGTAACATTGTGTACCTTATTGTTTTTGTATTACACGGCACCTTTTTTTCACCTGTATGTTACACAGCTTTTATGAAATTAATGCAGAAAACATAGCTGATAATGAAGTCATAACTATTAAAACAAAAACAATTATATTTCAGAAAGTCTAAAGATTACCTGTCATGTTTTAAATGTAATTTGTACTAATATCCACTGTTTGCCTACAACCACTGCAGCATGACAACATCCCCTCCATTTTTGCAGTATTGATGTAAAATGAAAAATGTGTGACCATTTTCATAACTTTCTTCACTCAGTAACTCCATCTCTGTATATTACATGTTGACCATTTCATTATGAATGCCTATCAAACAATGTCAGCTTCTGTCACCTACCACCATGCTGACTTACTTTTAGACATGCATCTGTACCAGAACGTCCAAAATTCGACTTTGAAAGCACTGACGTGTATTCTTTTGAGCAGTATAAGGAAGTCTCCTATAAGGATGAATATACTCTTACAGGATACACAGGAAATGTGCTTACCAGATGAGTATTCTCTTGCAGAATGCAGCAAGTCAAGCAGCACTTTCTCATTTCTTGACTCCAGCATTTTTGCTAAGATTTTCCCATCTACATTTATAATAGATATCAGTCTGAATGCCCTTCAGCTCAATGACATCCTTATTCTGCTTTTGTTGGTGGATGACTGTCATCACCTCCTTGGATGGTAGTAACTACTGTCTCCCCAAACCCATGTGATCTTATTCCTGGAGAGTTTATCGATTTATAACTGGGAACCCATCAATTCCTACTGCTTTCCCACTTGGAGATTTTTTACCAGGTGATATACTTCTGTACTTTTCACATTTAAGATTTTTGAATCCCCTACCACTGGTGTCATCCTCATCCATATTGCAGCTAAATGACTCTATTGTACATAATAGTGATGTAACGTTTGTAATAGAAATATTCAACTTTTTGTCTGTTCATACATCACATTTTGAATCTTTGTAACTGTCAATTTGCATTATTATTCTGTAATATCTCTCCTGGACTGAGATTATAAATGGTCAGGTGAAATCAATACTCTAACTCACTTAACAAATTCAAATCACTAAATAAATAAAAGGTGGGCAGCATACTGGAACTGCAGGTTAGGATCATGGAAATGATAAAAAGGCAGTTCATTACAATCAGTATAAGAAATCTGCACTGATGAAAAAAAAATTGCACTTCATCTGCCTTACTGTATTTGTGTTTCTTCCTACTTTATTACCTTATTTTGCTTTTGCCTCTTTTAAAAGTACTCAATTAAATTTATTCTGCTGCCTTTATTACTGCTTGTTAGTAGCCTGATTAAATTGTAACTGTTATTCTAAGGCCCTTGGTTTAAGCACTTGGGCTTCAAACCAGTTGTTTTACATTAAGAAGGTTTGTGGTCTGCACTGTTGTGGCAGGACAGGTAGCGTACATCCTTCTAAGTTGGAAACTGCTGATTGAAGGCTCAGTGTGTTATTCTAAAAATGTATTAGTTCTGGGTTAAGCACTTGGGCTTCAGGCCAGTTATTTTACATTAAGAAGGTTTGTTGTCTGCACTCTTGTGGGAGGAGAGGCTAGATTCTGCCCTTCTGAGCTGAGAATTTATGGTTAAAGGCTTATTGCGCATGCTTACTTGTACTGTTTCTTTCTGAAATCGGTACGCCTTGTTTGCTGTAGCATAGACTAGATTCAGGCTGGCTGGATCTAGCTTTGTTTGTATAACTTGTGCACTGATCCAGGCTGTCTTTTTTGGAGAAGGTTTCTCTGTACCGTAGTGACAGGACTGTGCAGTTAGAACTTGTCTGATTGAAGAATGCTGGAACAGGGCTCAGTTTTAAGCTTTTTAACTGGTTAATTGGGTAAAGTGTTTGTTTTGTATCTTCTCTATTTTCTGAAAAAATATAAAAAAATATATATATATATATATATATATATATATATATATATATATATATATATATACTTGTTTCCCACCTTTCTGAACTAGTATAGTCCAGTTTTCTGGTTATTGCTGAATCCAGGGCTGTGTTACAAGTTTCTGTGTTGCCCATACCTTACTTGGATAGAAGGAAGTTTATCTGTTCACCTGTGAGAGAAGGGAGCTTTGAGCAGGCTATCTGTCCCTGGAGGAGTGGTTTCAGCCCAGAAGTTAGTAGTTTATTGGCCATTTTGGGCTAATTTCTATCTCTTTCACTTCCCTGCTATAAAAAACGCATTTGTACAGTTTTGCGCACTGGGCAGCACCGTTTAGCTAGAGTTAAACTATTCTCAGCTCCACAAAGTCTACTCTTCAATTTTTCCCTTGGAACTAGACAAACCTTCAACTTTAGCACTCAAACCATTCATTTCACAGTCAAACACTTGCTTAAAACTCATAGCAAGCACTAATTAACCTTAGCACTAGACCCCCCCCCATATACTGTCCAGAAGGACAAGGCTCTCTATTTGTCCCTACCAACCAATCAGAAAAACAGCTTACTCTACCTATTCAGGCATGTCTAAAGGGCAGTTTCTGGTGTATTCTCCAGTCTAACTGGTGAATCTGGGCATTTTGAGGCAATGTTACAACTGCTTCATGTACATAGGCAACCCTCTCCTCCTACCACCAAACACTAATATATGCAAGAGATGCAATTATACAGCCAAACTGGAGGCAAAGCTCTCTCAACCCAAGACTGGAACTGACAGTCAAGAGGAGAAGGGTAATACTTGCAACACACCACCAGTTTCACATAGACCTAATAAACCAACACTGGCAAATAACACACATGAATACATGAAAACCTACTTGGAGGCTCTAAATAAAAATCTGCAAAAGCAACAGAGACCTCCAAAGCAGACATCCAAGCAACCTCCACACCCCATCACCAACCATGAAACACATACTTCACATAATCAGTGTGCCACTCAATCACAGCCCTTAACGCAAAATAACATATCCAACACACTAGTAATAGGTGACTCTATAGTCAGGCACACTGATGTCCCACTAACTAGGCTGGACAAGGAGAAGGTTACAGTTAGCTGCCTGTCAGGTGCCAGGATCTGCCACATAACACAAGCACTCAGGTCACTCCAGAACAAGTACAAATACAACTCTGTCATTGTCCATGTTGGTGTGAATGACCTGAGATGTACCTCCCTGGACTACATAAAAACAGACATGGAAGAGCTCTCTGATCATGTAGTCCAGGCCGGTATGACCCTGACCCTGAGTAGCATCCTGCCCTCACCAAGAATGATGCCACAGTATAAAGAAAAAATGATAAATTTCAACAATTGGCTAAGTTTCTGGTGTCATTCAAAGGGAATCCAGTATCTGTCCACCTGGGATGACATGCTCGACAAGCCACTTTGCTTCACAAGAGATGGCTTGCACCTGTCACCCTTAGGCTTTTGAATACTGGCCATTGCTCTTGCTGCCCCCATAGTGCTTTTTTTAGGCAAGGCTCAAAAGACAAACCCACCACCATAAATAGCACAAGTAACCAAAAACTGAGGGTAATGCTACTCAACACCAGAAGTCTAAACCTCAAAATGCATGCACTCGAGGCACTCCTCAGTATGGAGAACATCAACATCTGTGCAGTAACAGAAACCTGGTTTAAGGCTCCTGAGAGCACACCAGCACTACTAGGCTATAACTCATACCATACCTTTTGGCCACAGAACCAGAACCGAAACACAAAAGGCAGGGGTGTATCCATATTCATCAAGGATACCCACACCTCCAGGTTAGTGGTGCAGCACAATGCATCAGAGATCATTCATGTGCAACTAACAATGGGCAAAACTGCAATCCAAATTTTAGCTTGCTACAGATCACCCACCATGGCCCAAGACCACCATTCTACATTTCTGGAGACAGTGGGAAATATGAAGGTCCTACCAAACACCTTAATACTGGGTGATTTCAATTACCCAAACATAAACTGGGAGAGCTACTCAAGTACTAACTCCCTTGCCCAACGCTTCCTAGAATTTATAAACTCGAATGCCCTGGATCAACTGGTCAACACCCCCACCAGAGGGAACAGCATATTGGACCTGGTCATCACCAACATGGGCGACCAGTGTTCCACACCAGAGGTCAACCCCTCGCTGGTTAGATCATACCATAGACTAATCACTCTGGATATCCACACTCCGCTCCCACCCCCAATGAAGGAAACCACCATGAAAAACTTTTCAAAAGCAAACTTCACATTACTTAAGACCGAGGTGGAAAAGTTCATAGCCCCCATGCTAAAGGACAATGCTGTCCAAGCTGCTGAAACCTTTACAAAGGCACTCTATGAGCATCTGCAGGAATGCATGGATTGTGCTATCCCAAGTAAAACCAAGACTCATTCCTCCAAGAAAAGGAAACCAGTCTGGTGGACCCCTGCCATAAACAAGCTATACAACAGAAGGAGGAAACTAGCACAGAAAAGAGTAAAATCCCAGGAAGGAAAGACATCCCTGATCAGTATCAGCAAGAAACTATGATCACTCATTAAATCATCCAAGGCTAGTTTCGAAAGAAAAATTGCCAATGACTCCAAAGATAACCACAAAGTGTTCTTTAGCTATGTCAAGAACCTAAGTGGAAACTCTCAGATCTGCTCTGAGTTAGTGCAGAATGGCACACAATACACTGAACCGACTGATATTGCAAACATTCTGGCAGACAGGTTTAGTGCAAACTTCATCCCCCTCTCACCCCCTAAAGGGCCCATAACCATACCAGAAGAATGTAGGGCCCCATCAATCACCGACACACAGGTTAAAACAGCCCTATCCAAAGCCAAAAACACAGCTTCAATGGGACTGGCCGGGGTCCCAGGCTGTGTCTTACAAGAGCTCCAAAATGAACTAACCCCTCACCTAAACACAATGTTCAAACTCAGCCTCTCTACAGACTATGTACCCACAGAGTGGCGCACAACAACAGTTATCCCGCTCCCCAAAGGTGGAGCCACAATGGACCCCGGGAACTATCACCCTATAAGCCTGACTAGCCTGGTCTGCAAGGCTATGCAATGCATCATCATGGAACTCATTAACAGAGACATTGGGAACCTCCAAACCTTGGACCCTACCCTGTTTGATTTTGTTAAGGGCAGATCATGCCTCCTAAACCTGGTGGACTTCTTTGAGATGGTTACCAAGGCATTAGATGAGGAAAAAGGAGGTCCACACAGCCTACCTAGACCTCACAAAGGCTTTCAACACCATTCTCCATTCTAATATTATAGACAAGCTCACCAGCTTGAACATAAACCCCTATGTCACGAGTTGGGTTGCCAACTGGCTCATAGATAGAACCCACATGGTGAGAGTTGCATACTCTACGTCTGACTCTAAACTGGTTACAAGTGGCGTTCCCCAGGGCTTAGTCCTAGGACCCCTCCTGTTCGGTATATACTTCTCAGAGGTACAGGGAAGAGTAGGAGGGCTATGGCTGACCAAGTTCGCAGACGACTGCAAACTAGGGGCCATAATTGATTCTCCGGCAGATACAGACAGCCTCCAGATGGGTCTCACTGAGATGGATACCTGGTGTCAAAATCATGGCCTCAAGCTAAATGCCAAAAAGTGCATAGTCATCTCCTTTGGAAAGAACAAAGTACCTGTGAACTACCACATAGGTGGTAGTCCCATAAATACAGAAAATGTAATAAGGGATCTGGGGACCCAAGTAGATAGCAATCTCTCCTTTGATAATCATATTGCCAAGGTGGTTAGAAAATTCTTCTATGTGGCCCACTTAATCACAAAAGGGTTCACATTTAGAACAAAAGAGGTTATTGTGCCTCTCTACTCATCACTCATTAGACCCATCATAGAATACAATGTCCCATTTGGGATGTACCTTACAAGACACCCGCAACAGCTAGAAAGGCCACAAATGTACCTCACCAAGAGGATTACTGTCCTCAAACAGATGCCCTATGCAGCCCAACTCAAGAAACTCCAGCTGTACTCGGTTGCATACCGCTTACTCAGAGGTGATCTCTGCCTGACATACAAGGCCATGTCCAACCCATAATTGATGGACATGCTCCACCTAATAAAAACCAAATCCCAGAGCGTCACATGCTCTAGAGATATAAACCTCACCACAACGATAAATAGGACATGCTGGGGGGATATATTCATATTCCAGAGACTCCCTATGCTTTGGAACAGGATTCCAATATACATCAGGCAGAGCCCCTCACTAACACTCTTCAAGAGAAACCTTGATGGGTGGATGGGAAACAGCAAATTTACCCCAGGGATCACTGCACTGGCTCTGCTGGACAGTGGCGCAGGGAACTAATGGTTCTGCTGGACACTGGTGCAGGGAACTAATCTAAGGGGGTGGTGAAAGCCAACACATTCT
Source organism: Protopterus annectens (assembly GCF_019279795.1). Classification (NCBI taxonomy): domain Eukaryota; kingdom Metazoa; phylum Chordata; order Ceratodontiformes; family Protopteridae; genus Protopterus; species Protopterus annectens. The sequence goes on from NC_056742.1 coordinate 330,050,282, forward strand.
GGCTAGGCTTATAAATGCAATTGGGCAGATAGCCTAGTACTTACCTATGAACCTATTTGTAAATACAGCTTAACAAATATATAAAAAAACAAGAGAGATGAGCCTGTCTTCAGTAGAGCATGCCGATAATGCATTTCAGAACAAGCCATTTAAGCCATCCATGAGAAAAACTAAAAGTCCTTCCAAAAGACTAACATATTTTAATCATTTAAAGCAAATATTATGCTTTTAACGTGTGTGTTTCCCATGTACTTAAAATGAAATTAGTGTGATCCCCACAGTCATTTCACGAACTAATAACCCTTTATTTTGCCATCATTTTGTAGAAATGAGGTCACGTCAGAAGCTCTGTGTACCTCAAAACCATGTGTAAGAGTGCTAACCCTAGCAATCACATAGGAAGCTTAAATGATGCAAACAATTGCTGCTGTCCTGAGTTCAATTGGGATTTCATAAAGGAAAAATACCCAGTTTAAATGGTTTTACTAGTTATACAGAATGGAAGATTTGAGCTTAAAACTGCAGACTACTTTAAAACTTTAATGAAACTTAGAGTTCATCAAGACAAAAAAGGAGGATAGAACCAAAACAGAAATTCCACTAAAGGTGCTAATATAAAGGTGCTAATATGCTACTACATAAATAATAAAGAATAATGTGATTGTTGTTTTTCTTTTGGCTTTTCCCGGTTAGGGGTCACCACAGCAGAACTCCAGTCCGTTAATGATTGGCAGTCGATTTTTATGGTGCCAAGGTGCCAGCCCGATGCCCAACCTTCAATGAAGGCACACCCATTCATGCATGTCTTTTGAATGCCACTCAACTGCGGGGAGGACATGCAGACTCCACACAGAAGGCGATCCAGCCGAGAATTGAATGGGAGAACCTCTTGCTGTTTGGCGACAATGCTACCGCTGCACCACCGTGGATTCAAATACATTGTTTTTTCTCTGCAAAATTAGAGAAATGTTTCCTGTAGTCTGCTAAGAATTCAGTAAAACCCTAGCTATTAGATACAAGTCTAACTTTAAGTACCTTAATAAATACTGCTTCAGCATAAGCTCTTTAAGCAAAAGCATCAAACTAAATTTAAATTCAAACAAGATGGTTTATCAGTTTCCATATAAAAATTTGCAGTATCCTTACTGCTATCTATAATATTTACAAACAGCCTTTGAGGGGAAGGGAAATATTTTGTTGGCCCAGGATTGTAATAGGCAAATTTGTTTTCTTTGTGTTGTCCAAGTAGTGGAAAGAAGAAAGTGATGGGGGGGTCTGTGGTTAATGATCGAATGGAATTTATGTTGAAAGTGACATTCATCCTACATAGACCAGCATAACTTTCCTTTATAGAAAGGTGAAATAATTGTAAATAAGTACATCAAACAATCATAGCTGGTCAACATAAAGAGAATGGAATGTAGTATTATATGGTAACATAGGGACAAGGAAACCTACGTTTTCCTCACTGTAGTGCAACCTCAAAATTGGTATATATAATTAGTGGGGGTGTGTGGTGGCAACCCCACCCCCCACAAGAGGATGATTCAACCCTCCTTTACCCACCATTAATTATATATACCAACTCTGAGGTTGCACTACAGTGGGGAAAGGGCAGGTTTCCTTATTCCTACATTATCGATAAGTAGGTACCCTCTTTTCCCTTTATGTTGGCCAACTGAGATCTTTTGATGTACTTATTAAGGATCATTTGGCCTTTTGATAAAGGGAAGTTTCACTGGTCTATGTAGAATGAATAGCTGTTTAATGAACCTTCCATTTGATTACTAAACATAGACCCGAGTGATGGATCTGGCCAGCATCTTAGATATTTAAATAAATTATCATTTTCTACAGCAGTATTGTTGTGATCAGTGGTTTGTAATGCGCAAGACGTTTTAATCAGTTTGCTTTGGGTATTGAACTAAAAAGCATAAATACATATATACACATATATATGTTTTGCCATCAACATTTCAAAGGCTTGTATTAGAAAATCCTGTTGCTGAAAGTAAGTTTTCAAAGTTTCACAAGGCCAAACGGGAGTAATACAAAATCATAGTAATGAAAGTAAATCTTGATTTGTTATAAGGTCAGCATTGTGAATGGAGATCGTGGTGCAGCGAGGATCAGGGAATTTACCCTTTTCCTCACTGTAGTGCAATCTTGGAGTTGGTATATATATATATATATATATATAATTTGCAGGGGGTGCAGGCGTGATTGCCCCCCTGCTAAAATGTAAAAAGACATACAGACTTTCGAAACTGGAAGTCTGGTATGTGAAATGCTAAAATGTTTTTGTTTTCAAAATGTTATTTCATTCTTTTGATAGCAAATTATTTTGCCTTTGAAATTTTGATGGTAAACCTATATATTTATATATATATATATATATATATATATATATATATATATATATATATATACATATACAGATATAGATATATTTTCTTAGATGAAATAAAGATATGTTTTTGATGATACAGTGTATTAGAAAGAGAAAGTCAGATTGTATTTGTTTTCGTAGTACTGTGAGGGATTCATTTGAGCAGTATAGCATAAAGTAAGACTGGAAGGTGAGGGAGATCTAGTGGCAGTTTGTTAACATAGATGGAGAAAGGTAGTGATGCAAGTATAGACCCTTGTGGAATTCGTTGTTTGAGATTTTGTTAGGCAATTAAATATTAAAAAATAGATATGGTTCATAAGGCAAATTAATCTTAGCAGATAGAGGTTTTTATCCCACAGTACAAAAGCAAGTTGGAACAGCAGCTACTGTGCTGCACACAGTTCTGGGGACTACTCCATCTTCAAATAGACCTACAAGACATGAATGATATGCATTTCATAAGGACAAGTCATAAAATCAGTGCGGGGAACTCTGGGGACAAGTGAGGAAGACATTTCATCACACAGGTTGACGATTGAATACAATAGTTAAAAGATGTTACAGATAAAAAAACGAGTAACAAAAGAAAGGGAAAGCCATTTTTATGAAATTTTGGAAGTGATATATTATTAAAGTATGAACTGTAATTTATGATATTTCATTCCTTTCCTGTGTATTAGGTTGAATCGTAAAGAAATGGTGTTGGGATGACTGATTTTTGGTGTTAAGTAAACACTGAATACATCAGATGTTAAAGTTTATATAAATTATTTACCCTAAGTAGTTTGCTTCTTTAACCACTGGAGTTAAAGTCATTTCAAGTAAATCTCAGGAAATCAGTGACAATTTCAATCTGTCATAGTGTAACGTCGTTACAACAGAACATAATAATGAGGCTACTTTTCCTTCAAGGATCATAACATCATTTTTGTGAAAGATGATTTAGACTTTCATCAGTTGCTCATGCAAGGGCTGTTGGCATGTATATCTCATAACATGGGCATGGTTCAGGTTTCTCTACCTAATGGAAAAGTGTATTAAAATGTCAGGGTTTTATGAACCCATAAAAACAAATGTCACAGTAGTTTAGTCGTGTGATGACATAAGAATTTTTTTTGCCGTGGCTCAGATTTATCTTTCTATCTCCACTGCCAGCTCCAGTGGATGCCTGAGCCACAAATTGATTTTGGGTTTCCAGAATAGTATTCAGGGTTTTAACTCTCTGCTCCAATGGAACTGACTTGACTGGGTAATGTTTTGGTCTGACATTAATTTATCCCTCCCCATTGGTCACCGGTACTAGCAAGTGCTGAGGCTCTAATCAAACTCAGGCCACCTGGTCAGAGTAAGGGTTTTAGTGCTCTAAGTCAACAGATCAGGCTTGAAATAAGATGATTGTTTGTGTGCATATGATAAAAAAAATCATCTATCTCCCCACAGATGATTTGTTGTCCATGTACAAACTTTAAACCAAATATTTTATATGCTTGTGTCACAGTCAGAGAGTACATCACATTTCCATTATATATCTGCTGAAAATAAGACCTTGTATGAATTTCTTCTGTATAGTCAGTAACCTTTTAGATAAATTTACTTCAGTTATCCATTGCATTTCTGCAAGTCCTGAATACGAGCTCCTTGTCATAAAAGCCTCATTACCGAATGCAAGCAACAAACAAATAAAACAAATAGCTTGTTTGAAAGTGTATTTGAATATATTGACATTTAAGGTATTTTTGGTCTCTTTGTATAATAATAATAATAATAATAATAATAATAATAGTGAAATCCATAACTGCTGCACCTTGGGGCAAGGAGAAAATTGCCATCACAGTGATTCCATTTTAATTGAGTAGTTCACTGGTAGACTTGTTGAAAGTCATTAGTCATAGGTTTTGACTTCTTGGAATTGGTTGGCACTATCAAATATACAATCTACATAAGAATTTCTCAATCATAATATAGACTACTTCCTTCCTTGGAAACTGCAACTGAGATAGAAGTGCAGATTAATCACTGATTTGAGTCCTGGAGTATGCACATTATTTTTTTAATTGCTTTTTCTTGGAAACATCTTTCCTGCCCCCCCCCCCCCCCCCCATGCACTGTGCAATACCTTAGCCCATTAAGCCATGCCAAGCTTATTTAGAAAAGCATTTCTAATACACAAAAGGCAAGTCTGTTGACCAATAATGCAGTTAGCTTAAGAGGTCTTTAGACTATTTCCTATGAAATAATCGGTGAAATACAACTGTCTTACACTGCATTGTTAGTGCAGAATATTCTCCTAATGCACATTCTGTACTTCTCTCTTCAGTAAGCAGGTATGGTGTTGAAAGCAGTCGTTCATATCTGCCTGGTTACCAGAGAGCAGACACTATAAAACATTAGGCTGTTATCTGGTATCAGCTTTGGTTATACTTTTTTTTTTATGCAAACAATTTCAGACAGTGTCTGAGAATGGGTTTTGCAGATTTAGTGTATTGTATACCAAAATAAATCAGCTACTGACATTTAGAGTTGATGTTTCATATGTTATAGTGTCATAATATAATTTTAACAAGTAGTTATAAATATCATTTGAGTGTGATGCATTGTTTAGCATACTGCAGTCTTTCACCAATGTACTGTATAAAGTAAAAAAGAAATTTCAGAAAAAAATTAATATTTTGAGACACTTCAGATCTGTGCTTGCTCATTATATTGAGATAGCTTTCATTGTTTGTGATAAAATATCACAACCCAGTGATAACTTTTCTTTTTAATTTTTGTGCTTTTGTAAAATGTTTCATTGATTTGGTTTCTTCCATGTATAATTTTAATTAACCTCTAAAGGTAAGGCATACTACTTAGTTTTGTTCTACCTCATTTAAAAAAAAACTCTCTGGCATGATGACCCCCTGAACAATCAAGTAATCAATTTAGCGAACAAAAGAAAAATCACAAGTGCCTTTTAGTTGCTGCTAACAGGTAATAATAATATGCAACTGGGCTAATGCTTAGAAGCAGGAAGACACAAAAGACTGAAATGAAATTAGAAAGAAAAACGTGATATTACAGAAGTAGTGGTCTCACTCTAAGAACAAGGGGATTGGGAGAAAGCTAAAGTTAATTGCATTTCTAAATGACAAACCTCTCACCTCTGAACTGAGTGGTTCTTTATAAAAGCTATCTGTAATAAACTGTAAATCTCAGCCATGATTGCAAATAAAGGTCATGACCTTTTTTGCTGCCACTGTCCCAGTCCTTATTATATTTAACATCCTGAGCCTGTCTCAGTTCTTTAGGTGGGCCAGGTGGCACTTTAAGCAATCACTGTATCTTTCTTCTAAATTAAAATTAAAAAAAAAAAAAAAAAAAAAGAATAGTAGACTCATTAGAGACACATCAACCCTTTTCCTCATGTCCAGGGAAAAAGAAAAAAAATTTCATTTGTAACGCAGTCAAGTCCTAGGAAGCAGGCAGTACCGTAGCCTTGGCAGATTAACCTTTACATCTAGAAACAAAAGTAGAAAGGTTTGGTCCACCTAGGTAACTCTGCATTCAAAAGAGAATATAAATTCACATCTAAGTAGTCTTTTACAAATGGATGCTGCCTTGATCAGTACATAGTATCTCTGTGTATTCATAAGTCATCTGACTACCAAGCCTGTCTTTTTGTACTCCACTGAAATTTGCTTAAAGACAAGTTTGTTGTTCGTAAAACTGACTTTATCATAATTTTGAAGCAATTTCAAATTGTTAATATTCATATTGTTTTGTGGATTTGATTACTATAAATTACTACAAATAAGATACTGGGACTCCCTTGTTAGATTTGGATGCATTTGCTTTGACCAAAAAGGCATTGCAGCCACCTGCACCCCCAATAAATGAGATTAGACTACTGTCTCATATGTAGCCATTCTCTATCTGATAACGTTTGGTTTCATCCACAAACACTAGACTTGATTCATCCTAAACTGTCATATGCTTAAACAATTACACCTACCATATGGAATATGTAATATGTACTTATACTGATACTCAGGTAATAGTTTCTGCTGCTGAAAGCAGTGACTACTTGCAAACATAATCTGCAAACAATAATATGCAATGGCTGGTGTGATATCTAAACAAAGCAAGCAGTAGAATTCTTTTTTGGGATTGATACTTTTTTTATTTTAAGACTGAAAATTATTTTAGTTATGTATTTCCCTATGTTGTCTTTATAGGTTCATAGGTAGGTACTAGGCTATCGGCCCTGGGGCTTATATAAGTCTAGCCATAAGGGTTCCCTGCCTTTTGCCACCCAAGAAAATAATTTTCCTGTGCCCCTGTCAAGCAGTGCCGCAGAACTGATCCCCGGGGTGACTTTTCTATTTCCCATCCAGTCATCATGATTTTTCTTAAAGAGGGCCAATGAGGAGCTTTGCTTGACATGAATGGTTAGTCTGTTCCAGAGCATGGGAAGTCTCTGGGGCAGGAATCTACCCCTCCAGCATGTTCTCTTTATTGTGGTGACAAGGTTTAGGTCCCTGGAGCGTGTGGTTCAGAGAGATTGGGATTTCTTTAAGTGTAGCATGTCCAACGGCTCTGGATTTGACATAGCCTTGTATCTTAGGCAGAGATTGCCTCTGAGTAGGCGATATGCGATGGAGTAGAGCTGGAGTTTTTTGAGACAGTCTGCATAGGGCATCTGTTTGAGGCCGGTAATCCTCTTTGTAAGGTATTTCTGTTGGCTTTCCAATTGTTGTAGGTGTCTTGTGAGATACATGCCAAACAGGGCATTGTACCCTATAATGGGTCTGATGAGTGACGAGCAGAGAGGAACAATGACCTCCTTTACTTTAATTACTTTGCACATAGCATCTGATTTTGAACTATCCTTCTTTAGTTACTCCACCTTGAACGTACCTTGAGTGTTTTAACTCCTGCATATATACTAATTCTATTAACATTACTTTAAAGTAATTCATTACTTTATATATAGTATTTAATAGCTGTTGTGTCCTACACTAAGCAGCCTTAACAAGCATTGTCCCAAATGTAGAGTTTCAACTATATTGCATAGCTAAAATAATAAAAGAAAAAATTGCTGTTCACCTGAGTTGTCACTTACATTATGTTGCTCATTTGTGCTCTGTCTCAGTTAATAGCTAATAAAGGTCATTGGACCAGCCTTCCTACTCAGTTAATAAGAAAGAAGAAAAATAATAATAATAATAATTCAAAGTATAATAAGGAACAGCTGTCAGAAGTAAACACATTGATGTTCTTTTATACAAACCATGGGAGGGCAGTAGAAGTACCCATGAAGGGTAACATTGTGTTTTCCAAGAACACAAGTCAGAAATCACTTGTTCACTAGAAGTTTCCTGCTTCTCTAATGTTGTGTATCTGTGGAGCTGGTATCTATATGTTTTAGTGGTACGGGATCTGGCTCCATATGGAAGGTGTAGTTGATCATGGTAGCCTACAAAAATGACATTCTGAGCTGCTCCATTATACTGAATACAGCGGTTTGACCTGTTGTAGCCTGAGAAATCTCATGCTGATTTTAGTAGTACAACCCACAAAATTATAGAAAGTCAACTTTTATTCAACTATAGTAAATTGTGAAGAAATCGGAGGTATGTAATTGCATAGTAGCCCATGTTATTTTAATTGCTGGAATGCATAATCTATTTTTTTAAGCAAAAGCTTACAGGTCTATGTACAGGATTCACAACAATAAGTTCATACAGTGCAAATATACTGTTTCTTTTACTGCATGGCCAATGCTATAAGACAAGAGAGTTTTTGTAACTGTGTCATACATAGACTTTAACAAGGTGTATGACATTATTCTATATGCCCTAACATCAAGTGAGTTTTGCCAGGGCTGTACACTACTTTGAAAACTTGCTGGGCAACAAGCCACAGAGATTTACAAAAATCTGAATTTGCTTTAAAGAAAAGGGAGATATAAATGATGAGCAACATTATCAGTTTCTGAAATCATGCTAACATTGAAAATGTACTGGAGGTATATAAAAAGAAAATCTCTACAAAGACTATTTTTTGTCCTTTTGTTGATCAGTTTAGTCCTACTAGGCTGGTAGCCTCTTTTCAAGGGAGACCTGAGGTGGTATTTATACTATTTTATATTAATTTGCCCAAGGAATCAGAGAACTTCCCCTACTCTGGAAATGCTAGATGGTGCTGTAGGGCTACTACAGTAGCAAGGAAGAGGCCTGAGAGAAGCAGCAACATGAAGGAAGAGAAATAAAGCTATCGAGAGTTTGGAGGTTGAAGTGAGAATTTGGAGAAAAAATGTCCAATATGGAGCCTCAGAATGTAAATAAAGATTTTTTTGTGGTGGGTGTTGAGCAGTGTTTAGCTGTCTCTCTGGAGAAGGGAGTAAATTAATCTGTTGAAGTGGTGCAGATAACAGAACTAGCATCAAGAGGACTTGCAGATGATGATCTGTTAAAAATAATGAAGCAGGATGATCAAGGTGACAGCTCTTCTGTTTCATGGCATACCTCCCAACTGTCCAGATTTTCACAGAATGTCCAGACTTTTGCCTCATAATTTTCGTCTATTCCTTGTAAAATTTGTGATTTTTCTGGATTTTTGTGGTGAATCAGTGAGGACTGAATTCACTAAATAATAACAGGCAGCATTTGAGTTTCAGACTTCAGATCCTTTAGAAAATATATGGTAGCACAAGACCTTTTATTGTTTATAAGAGCAATGTTTAAAATGTGTCCCTACTTTTTGGGTTTTGTCCCCACCATTATTTTTGGCTTTGTCCAAATTACTTGTGCTAAGAAGTTGAGAGAGTTATTTTTCATGGGGTGAGATGGCAAATAACTGTTTCAAAAGTCCTGAGGATGGTAATGTGGAAAATGAATCACGTGATGTGGCAACAGGGAATGCAGCAGTCAAAACCTTTGCAGCAATGACAAAAAGTAAAAGAGGAAAACAGTAACAAACTGAGAAGGTGTCTGGTTTTATGGCAGCACATAATGCAGTAAGTAAAACTTATAAAGCAGTGAGGGCAGGTAAAAATGGAGAACAGCAACAAACTGTAAGTAAAATTTCTTGTTCAAAAGAAGAGAAGACCAACTGTGATAATAAGAACAAAAAATAATGCTTGGTAGACAAATATTATGTATGAGACTATTTGGTAACTGTTCTTGGTTTTAAAGTTGGAGCATAGTCTTTTTGTGACTTAACATTTAAAACTGATGGAGTGATATTGAAATTTCTGGAACTGTGTATCAAAAATAAGGACATTTATCCATGGTACAATTATTTCGTTTTTGTTAGTACTTAAATGTTAAATGCTACTTTGCAGTTTAGAACTGATGAACTGGAAGATGATGATGTTAAAATTGCATGCAAGGTCTGTGTGAAATGTGATAATATTGTGAAAGTTAGAGATGAGAGAAACATATGCAATGGAGGGTGGAGGTCGGTAGCTGTGTTGAAATGTGTAAAAAACATGGTGAAACACTTGCCAAGTGTTATTTTTTTTGGCTGGTCATAGAGGGACATTACTATATGTTGGCAAGCCTAAATCATGTTTCTTTTGTGCAGACTTTTCTCATTTAGTTAATGAATGTGACAAGGTACAATGTAAACTGTGGTGAGAAAATACATACAGGAAGAAGGAATGTGCCTGAATGTAGGTTGTATAAAAAAGGAAACTTTTAGATGTGTTGTGAAGAGGAAACAGTAGATAGGGAAAAATAAGAAAACATAAATGAGAAAGGATGAGAGAGTGAGGTAGGTGAAGAAGAAAGTGTAGAAAAAGAAAAACATGGAGGGGGAAATTAGATGGATTTAGTGCATGCAGAACAGAGGACAGGAGAATGTATTGATATTAATAATTTGTTTGAAGTTCTAGTTAGTAATAATCTGATTCTGATGGTCAAGAATTATTTGTACATAACTCCAATGCCCTGGATCAATTTATCCAACCCCCCCCCCACCAGGGGCAACAACATCCTAGACCTAGTCATTACCAACATGAGTGACCAGTGTTCCACACTTGAAGTCAACTCCTCGTTGGTCCAATCCGACCATAAGCTAATCACCCTTAATATCCACATCCCGCTCCCACCCCCCATTAAGGAAACCACTGTAAAACATTTCTCCAAAGCCAACTTCATGGTTCTTAAGACAGAAGTGGTGAACTTCATGACACCCATGCAGATGGACAATACAGTTACAACTGCTGAATCCTACACAAATGCACTCTATAAGCACTTACATGAGTGCATGGATTGTGCTATCCCAAACAGAACCAAGAAGCTATCCTCCAAAAAAAGGAAGCCAATCTGGTGGTCCCCCTGCCATAAACAAACTGTACAACAGAAGGAAGAAACTGTTGCAAAAGAGAGTAAATTCACATGAGTGGAGGAGCTCCCTGGTCAGCCTCAGTAAGAAGCTGAGATCCCTTATGAGATCCTCCAAAGCTAGCTACTAAAACAAAATCACTACTAATATTAAGGACAACCACAAATCATTCTATAGCTATGTCAAGAATCTCGATAGCAACACCCAGATCAGCTCTGAGTTACAACACAACGGAACAAAAATTACAGAACCAACTGATATTGCCAACATCCTGGCATTTGGTTCAGTGCTAACTTTACCACCTCAAGGGCACATATCTTTACAGGAAGAGTGCAGAGTCCCTGTAATGTCAACTATGCAGGTAAAAGCTGCACTCTCTAAAGCCAAAAACATAGAATACATGGGACCGGATAACATCCCAGGTGGCTGCGTTTTACACGAACTTCAGAATGAACTGGATCCCCACCTAAGCACCATGTTCAATAATAGCCTCACATCAGGCTTTGTGCCCACCAAATGGCACACAGCAACAGTTATCCCACTCCACAAAGGGGGAGCCACCACTGATCCCGGGAACTGTCACCCTATTAGCCTGATGAGCCTGGTCTGCAAGGCCATGGAAAGTATCATCATGGAACTCATAAACAAAGACATTGGTAACCTCCAAACTCTGGATCCTACCCAGTTCGGGTTTGTGAAAGGCAGATCATGCCTTCTGAACCTGATTGACTTCTTTGAGGCAGTCACCAAAGCCGTAGATGAGGGTAAGGTGGTTCACACAGCCTATCTTGACCTCGCCAAGGCTTTCAACACCATCCCCCATTCTGGAATTATAGCTAAACTCACTAAACTAGGTATAAATCCCTACGTCACAAGATGGGTTGCCAACTGGCTCACTGACAGAACCCACACTGGTTGCAGACTCCAAATCTGACCTCAAACCAGTGACGAGTGGAGTACCACAGGGTTCAGTCCTGGGACCTCTCCTGTTTGGTATCTACTTCTCTGACATACAGGCTAACACAGAAGGCCTCTGGCTAACGAAGTTCGCAGATGACTGCAAACTAGGAGCCATAGTCAAGTCCCCAAATGATGTGGACATCCTACAATGGGCCTCGCTGAGACAGATACCTGGTGTCAGAGCCATGGCCTCACGTTCAATGACAAAAAATGCAGTGTCATCCCCTTTGGTAAAAACTCTGTACCCATGAACTACCACATAGGCAGCAATCTACTTAACACCGAATGTGTGATAAGAGACCTTGGGACTCAGGTAGACAGTAGTCTCTCCTTTGATAGTCACATCGCCACAGTAATCAGGAAGTCCTTCTACATGGCACACCTCATCATAAAAGGGTTCTCATCCAGGAAAAAATAGGTCATTGTTCCCCTCTACTCGACACTCATTAGACCCATTATAGAGTACAACGCCCCTTTTGGAATGTACCTCACAAAACATCTGCAGCAGTTGGAAAGGCCACAGAAGTACCTCACAAAGAGGATTACTGGCCTCAAACAAATACCCTACACTGGCCATCTCAAACCAGCTTTACTCCATAGCATATCGCCTACTCCGAGGTGATCTCTGCCTAACATATAAAGCTATGTCAAACCCAGAGCTGTTGGACATGCTACACCTAAAGAAATCCCAATCCCTCTGAGCTACATGCTCTAGGGAGCTAAACCTTGTCATCGCAATAAACAGGACATGCTGGAGGGATAGATTCCTGTCCCAGAGACTTCCCATACTCTGGAACAGGCTACCCATCTATGTCAAGCAAAGTTCTTCATTAGCACTCTTCAAGAAGTCTTGATGAGTGGATGGGAAATAGGAAATATACCCCAGCGATCACTTCTGTGTCTCTGCTCGACAGTGGCACAGGAAAATAACTTTCTTGGGTGGCATAAGCCAGAGAACCTTATTGGCTAGGCTTACGTAGGCCCTTGGGCCGATAGCTTAGCACCTACCTATGAACCTATGAACATAAACCCAGGAAAAATAAACAGTTTGGGAAAGGGTAAAAATAAAACAAAAATGTAAAGATATTTCCCCAGGAATACTTTCAGTAAATATGAACAGTATTTTTAACCCTGTAGGAAGGATAGGAATACTGGAATGGTGTGCTACATGCGGTGTAGATGTTATTCTGTTAAGAGGATGCAAGATTTCTAAAAAATGAAGAAAGACTGCAAACAGAAAAAAATGTAGATTCGAAATATGATATATAACTTATGAAGTGAACATTGTTCTAGCGTGGCTTTATTAATGCCTCCATTGGGTAATTTGGAAAACAGCCTATACAAATATAACTTCTGAGATTACCTTAAATTTCTTGAAGGAAATCAGAGTTAAATGTTCAGAACGACTGGATAAAATTCCTTCTGTTTTCTTACTTAGGCTGTGTAATGAATGAACAGTACTTTATAATACCTTTAAGAACTTGATAAAAATGGATACTGTCCTTATGTTATGTAAGTCATTGAACATAATAATAGACACAATGTCAAAAATATACACGTGTAGGTTTAACAGCTAATGTGGCTAATGCTTTGAAAGGTATATCATTGACATGTTAACCTCTAAACAAAGTTCTTCCATTATTGATCTCTTAAACATGAATTTCCTAGAGGCAAATCTGCTTTAAAAAGCCTTATCAGGTTATAATGACTGTAATGTCCTGTTTGTATATGGAATTGTATACTTGGACCTGGTGAAAGCATTCAGCTCACTCCCATATCATGCCATTATTAATGTCTTAATTATTAACAATATCAACTCTTATTTGGAAAATGGATTAATAATTGGCTTACTAGAAGGAATCTGTTGGTATAGGACATTAAATCAAGCATTATACCCATATTATTTGTGGTCCCCTGGGTTCAGTTTGGGGTCCATACTATTTAATAAGCTTTTTGACCTCATGCCTCCAAACAGCATATGCTGATGATCACAAAATAGAATTTAAAATAAATGAACAAGATCTAGTTAATTATATAAAATAAATTGTAGACTGACAAATCATACCAGACTCCAATTTTGCACCATTAATGTAAGCTTTTTTTTCTGCTAAACCCTTATTTTATAACCCAATTAAACTAGATGGGATGGCTTTAGATGAAGCTGATGACCACTGCAATTTAGGGATTATCTTTACATCTAAATACTGCTTTAAAAAAGCATGCAAATATATTTTGCAGCAAGGCAATGAAGCAACTCAGGTTGCTTATGAAAAAATATTACTATATGCACTATATGAAGAGAGACATGACTGAGCTCTTGGATTATCTGCAGCATTTTACTGTCCCCTAGGATGGTACCTCAATAAAAACAAAAAAATGATTGACTTCCACAATTGGCTTAGTTTCTGGTGTCATTCTAAGGGGATCCAGTATCTGTCAGCTTGGCATGACATGGTCGACAGACGCTTTGCCAGAGATGGTCTTCATCTGTCACTCCTGGGATTTCAGTTAGTAGCTAAGGCTCTTGCTATCCCCATAGTGCCTTTTTTAGGCAATGTCACCAGACAAAATTCCTGATGTAAAAGTACCCTCTAAAAACAACCTCAGGTTTATGCTGCTAAAAGCTTGGAGTCTAAACCAGAATCTGCACTCACTGGAAGCAGTTCTCACCCTGGAAGATGCTGACATTTGTACAGTCAGAGACCTGGTTTAAGGCTGTGAAGAGCACCCAAGCTCTACCAGATAGCAATACCAAGTTAAATTTCCTTCCACACATTCAGACCATACACTGAAGGCAAGAGAACTAAAGGAGATGGTGTATCAATCTTCATGAAAGATAAATACACCACTAGATTGGTTAAATAGCCTGATTTCCTTGAATTACTTCAGGTGCGATTGACTGTAGGTAAGACCCCTCTTCAGGTCATTGTCAGCTATAGAACCCTCTCCATGAACCAGAACATCCACTCATCCTACTTGTATCTATGTCAGTCAATCAAGATAGAACCAAACACCCTGGTTTTGGATGACTTTAATTACCCGTCCATAAACTGGATAAATTATACGTGTTCTTACTCACTTCCCCAAAGGTTCCTGGACATGGGTCTATATCACAAAATCGAACTTCCAAAATGTTGAACATCATAAGTTTGAACTTGGAAGATCGAATTCGGATAACATCGAAACTTCAAAACAGTGAATTTTTTCCCAGGGAAAAAATTTGCTGTTCCGAAAAACACAAACATAACACAATCACACCAAACACCTTCAAAACCTACACTAAACCTAACATACACCACCATCTATGCACTATCCTTAAACCACCCCTAATCATAAAGTCCGTCACTACCACACACTTACCTGACTAGCACCCTAACCCTAAAGTCCGTCACTACTGTAGACTTACCTGACCTGTGCCCTAACCCTAAAGTCCATCACTATTGCACACTTACCTGACCTGCGCCCTAACCCTAAAGTCCATCACTATCGCACACTTACCTGACCCGCGCCTGAACCCTAAAGTCCATCATGATCGCACACTTACCTGACCCGCGCCCTAACCCTAATGTCCGTCACTACCCGTTCATACACTCACCCTGACCCAATCCAAAAATGCCGAAGCCGCAAAAATGGCCAACCAAATTCTTTCCCTGGGAAAGAATTCGGGTATCCGTGGCTTCGACATTTTCAACTTTCGAACTACCAAGTTCGGCCTTCCAGTATTTGGTGTTCTTAACATTTCATTTTGCGATAGGAACCCTCTGGACACATCCACAAGGAGTTCAAACATCCTACACCCCTAGTGTGTTGCCATCCCTGGTAAGATCTGACCACAAATCAGTCTTGCTAGAGTTAACTATATAACACAAGACCCCCCCTCCCCAGCAACAACTAGACTAAAAAACTTCTCCAAGGCCAATTACAGCCTTTTACATGACAACATAAATAGCTTCATAACCCCTCCCTCCAGTGATGGAACAGTTACCTATGCTGAGTTATACACCAATGCTTTATACAAGCACCTATACAATTGTATTGACCCTGCCATGCCTGATAGAACCAAAGCAAGATCTGCAAGGAAAAGCAAACCTGCCCAGTGGACAGCTGCCATTAGTAGGCTGTACAATAGGAGAAATAAATTGCTGTCTAAGAGCAGGAAGGGACAGTCAAAAAACTGGAAGTACTCCCTCCTCAACTTAAACAAGCAAATAAGACTCCTAGTTAAGTCCTCCAAAGCAAACTATGATTCCAATTAGCTTCCCTAACTAAGGATAACCACAAGGCATTCTTTAGTTACATCCGTAACCTCAAATGTAAGGCTCAGATTTGCGCTGAACTCATAGTCAGTGGTACTACATATATAGAACCTGTGGATATAGGAAACCTGCTAGCTGACAGGTTCAGTGATAACTTTACTACCCTGTCACCACCACATATACCTCAAAGAATCTCAAACACCTGCCCTCTGCCTAGTATCTCTGAGGGGCAGGTCTTAAATACCCTCTCCAAGGCCAAAAGCACAGCCTCTATGAGACTAGACAGCATCCCAAGCTGTGTTCTACCTGGGTTAAAACAGGAATTAGCATCACCACTGAGCATGCTTTTCAATCCCAGCCTAAGCACTGGCTTCATCCCAGTGGAAGGAAAAACAGCTACTGTCATCCTTTTGCACAAAGTGGGTGCATCCACAGACCCTGGGAACTATAGACCCATTACCCTGACCAGCCTTATCTGCAAGGCTATGGAACAAATCATCATGGATCTTATTAACAAAGATATAGGAAATTTCCAAATGAAGACCCCACCTAGTTTGACTTTGTTAAGGGGAGATCATGCCTGTTAAACCTGGTGTACTTCTTCAAGAAGTCACCAAAGCCCTAGACAAGGACAAATCTGTGTATATGGCCTACCCTGACTTAGCCAAGGACTTTGACACATCCCTCACTCAGGCATCATTGATAAACTCACCCAGCTGGGTATCAACCCATATATTGTCAGGCTGGTTGCAAACTGGCTCACTGAATTCATACAGTCACAACTAGGGACTCCACCTCCTCCAGCAGACCCGTAACCAGTGGTGTTCCACAGGGTTCAGTTCTGGGGCCCCCTACTGTTCAGAATCTACTTCACTGAAGTTCAGGATAAAAGTAAAGGACCATGGCTGACAAAGTTTGCTGATGAGTGCAAACTGGGAGCGATCATTAAACCCCTAGCAATATCAACATCCTGCAAGAATGTCTTATGCAGACTAATGATTGTTGTCAAAGTCATGGTCTTAAATTTAATGAACAAAATGCGTCATCATCCCCTTCAGCAAGGTTGATTTTCTTGTAAACTACCACAAGAACAGCAATACCCTAAGCACACAATCAGTGGTGAGAGATCAGGGCAGAGAGGTTGACAGAAACCTTTTTTTCTCTCTCTTTTTTTTTTTATTTTTCAAATACATTTGAATGAATTCCATAGTATTTATACATAACTTAAATACCTCTGTACACTATTTACATTGGCCTGACACTATAACAGATCTTAATGTATACAGTTACTTTATAAGTATGTCCAATCCATTATCAGAGTGTCTGATCAATTATTGCATAGTGTCTATCAATGATAAGACTTTTCCCCAAGGGTTGTTGATAAATGGCTTTGGATAAATTTTTGGTTCTTTAATTTTAATTTCCAATAATGCTGGGGTCTTCAGTAGGCTGTAAAAGTCTTCCAAAGTTGGTATTGTGTTTGTATTCCATCTTTTTGTATAGACTGCCCATACATGTCAAGCGGAGCACCTCTTTGGCCCTCTTCAAAAGGAACCTTGACAATTGGACGGGAGATAGGAAATTCACCCCGGGGATCACATCAGTCATCCTGCTAGACAGGGGTCCAGGGAAGTAAATATATGGGAAGAAATAGCCAGAGAATTGTTATAGCTAGGCTTGTATAGGCCCTAGGACTGATAGCCTAGTACCAACCTATGAACACTTCCTTGAAATTGCAAGTATAGTCCATACTAGATACATGTTTGACCAATTCAAATGAGGACTTTCGTTCACATTTAATAATACAAGAGCTTTGGTTAAATAAAATGATTCATTAAATAAAGCTTGTAAAAAGTTATTAATAACATTCTAAAATGGCTTAATTTTAACACAGTCAAAGACAATGTGGTTCCAATCTGCATTGTGTACTTGCTCACATCTTCAACATATTCCTTTTATGGAAGAACTAATTTTACTAATTCTGTCTGGGGTTAAGACTGCTCTGTGTAAGCATTTCCAATTAAAAACTTTCCAGTATTGTGTAAAGGATGTATATTTTATTGATAATAAGATATGTGTTCTAATATCTTCAGTTAACTGTATTGAGTGTCCTTTTGTTATATATTTCCAATATGAGGTTTTGGGTGTTGTATAGTTTATCAATATTTTGTAAAATTTTGAAATACTGTTTCCCATGTCAAAGTCATTATATATGATTTCATGTATGTATTTTGTAAATTTAGGCATTTCTTTAAATGAAGAATTGTTAATTATTCTACTTAAATCTTGCAAATACGACAGGATACTCTATAAAGTTAACCAGTCCTGTTGTGGAATTTTGTATGTTGTTTTTATTCTTTGCATATCTAAAACTTTTAGTTCTTTGATACATTGGAGCCAACAATCAAATCCTTTCTGGTCCCAGGAATTAATAATTTCTCTATATATTTTATGTGGAAAATTCTTTGTGACTATAAATGGTGTTATAAGATCAAATCAGATTTTTAAATCTATGGTTGCATTAATAATTTTCCTAAATAAGTCAATGTAATAATTAATCATATGAGTTGTAATGGGCTTAGTTATGTTATATTGCATATTAATACATAATATGTGCCATGGCACATTGTTTCATTATTTTGAACAGTTATAGTACTATTGTAGATTAGACAGAATTCTAATACAATATAAATGTCTACTTATTGTATAAGCAATTAATATTTACATGAAAGATAGATGACAAGCAATTCAATCATAGTAAAGTAGGATGTATCATATATAAAACCTCAGTAAAAGATTATAGCACACAGTTATTTAGCATATTGACCCTTATTGATGAATTCTTTCAAAACATATTACTTAATATAAATAGATGGTAATAATATTTATACCTAATGTTTATAATAGAATGTCTTTTACTGGATATATCAGAAGTTGTATTTCATTGTTTGCCAGCATTTAAGTAATCACTTTGTTTGTTGCTAACTTACTTAAAGCATCATGTTTGTTTTATGTAAACATTGATGAAAGCTAGTGCATTTTAAATATCAGTGCACCCCCCTCCTATTTCCTACAAATAAAGATTTTCATATCTGTCATTTCTTATTATAAAATGATTGAAATTATAGGTTAAAAGCAACAAATTCACTTATTGTGATTAATGATTATAACCTCCCTTTCCATATTCATTGTGACATTCCTAGTTCAGGCTTCTATTGTTTCCCTTGAACAACTTTGCCAGTTTGATGTCATGTCTAAAACATTAGATACCTTGGTAATAACTCAAGTATTATGTATGGTCAAGATGTGTTACAAAGCCACAATTCAGGTTAAAGCAATTACATGACTTGTTATGCACATTTACTTATATGGGAAAATCATGCTTCCCCTTGATGTTCAATATAGTGTATGTCATTTATGACAAGTTAAAACAGTAGTGTTATTATACTCAAGCCCATGTTATTAAACTGTATATTGTCAATTTAATACTATTTGTTCAGACTATGATTGTTACATTCTGTGACATTTCAATTTCAGGCTTCTATTATTTCTCTTGAACAACTTTGTCAGTTTGATATTATGTATAAAACATAAGTTACCTTGGTAACCGCTAAGTATTATATATGGTCAAGATGTGTTACAAAAACTACAATTCAAGTTAAAGCAGTAACATGACTTGTTATGCATATTTACTTATATAAAAAAAAATCATCATGCTTCCCCTTGATGTTCAGTGTATTATATGTCATTTATGACAAATTAAGACAGTAGTGTTATTATACACAAGCCCATGTTATTAAATCATGTATTTAATATCTAAATTCAGCAGAATTCTTCATCTTATATGACGATTATATATTGTATGTCTAGATTTACTAAAATCATACATTACATAACTATTGTGTGTGTTTTTTTTTAATCAAAAATCAACTTAATGAGCTAAACAAAGTGTTGGGAGACCATCACTATGTGTACATGTGGTTTAAAACAGCTCTTTTATTATATATATATATTTTTTAAACCAAAAAATGTCATTGCCGAGAATCATCTTGGAGGCTCCTGAGAGCCGTTAAGCATTATCGTCACTCTGTCTCCATTACCATAGCAACCTGGGAGCATCTGTTTCTGTTAATGTGTCTGTGTACTGCATACCAGAGGCTTGCAATTCACCTGAAGCAAAGATTCACTTCACTGCAACTTCAATCCTAAATTCCTTCCCTTTCAGTAAGGCAGCAGCCAGGAAAAGAACAGAGAGCAAACAGATCAAAAAAAAAAAAACCTCCCAGCAAGCTGCCACAAGAGACAACACACTCCTCCGCCCTCCCACTTCTCACTCAGAAGACGTACAAACAAACCATTCTCTGCCAAAATATCCCAAATCACAGTTCTATCTACTCCCTTCCCCTGGATCCAGGCTAAAACACCAAATGTCTCTTCCTAATACACAAGCATCAGTAAATCTCAATCACAAGCTGCAAACCACATATTCCCGGAGATAAAAAAGGCAACATATAACAGCTGCCAGACACAGCTGCATCCACATACACCATGTCAGGCCTAATTAAACAGCACTTAAAGCTATGATACCTGCTATAATTGATATTAATTATGTTTAGACAGAATAATAATGACATTTGTACTAGCTGCCAGACATGGCTGCATCCACACACACCATATCAGGCTTGATCAAACAGAACTCATAGCTGTGATACCTGCCATAATTGATATTAACTATACTTAGAATAATGATGACATTTGTACTAAGAGTTTGTACTATTATTTAACTAGGATATACTTGACATTTCTAAATCATACTTTAACTGAAGAAGGCATTAGTCTCCATGACAGCATTTTTTTTTCAAAACACTCTACTGTTACTGCTATTATATAAGATGTTAATTTGTTACATTTGAATCTAAACTCTGATGAATGGTACCTTATTGAATTAGTTAATTAATTGCTTAAATTATTATAAGTAAAATCAATGAAAAATGAACACGATAAGTGTTCATTGAGTTCAAGTAGAGGAATATAAACTTCTATGTTTGTATTATATGCTGCTTTGTTTGGCTTATATATAATGTAACTAATAACCCATCTTGACCTACCTTTGTCTGTGAAGAATTATTGGACTCTGAACATTCTGAATAAATCATTACTGCTTCTCAATTGTTTAAGATTCCCTCCTTTTTTAAATAAAAACAGATGACAAGTGATGTACCATATCAGTTGATACTTTGAGAGATGTAGTTGTAAGAGTTATTTTTTTTGGGACAGCTATCTTGGAATTATTTTTTTTGTTTCTTCTTTCTAGCATCGGTCCAATGATTTGTTTCTTTTATTCTTTTAAGAGTAGGGGCCATCAATTCCATTTATTTTGGAATAGGCACTATGTTGTTGTTTTTGATGAATATAGTAGTTTCCTCTAAGTCATTAAAGGCTCTCATCTCATTGGCAAAAAGTATTTTTATCTTGGCTGAAAAGGCCAGCTGTGCTTTTAATGTTGTTTTGTTTCAACAGTTTTATTATTGGCCAAACTTTTTTCCTTTGTTCTAGCATTCTGGAAGAATAATCATTGTCAAACCATTGATTATATTTTAAGGGAGATTTTCTCCAAGCAGATTTTAATATTAGTTCCTTGTCCAGAAATGAAAGACATTTTATAACTATGGATTTAGGTGGAGTATTTGCTGAGTTAGAAGCAAGTTTCCTCAATGCTCTATGTGTCCTTTCAATCCCAAATGAAAGTCCCTCTTTCAAGTCTAAAAATTCAGGAATCCAGGTTAGGAATGAAATAATGTCTTCTCTTTCAGTGTTTTCTGGCAGACCAAAGCTCCTTATGTTGTTTCTCATTTTCATGTTTTCTAAGTCATCTATTTTGTTAAGCAGCCATGTATTCTGTTTAAGGAGAAATTCTTTTTAGAATTCTTCCTCTTTGAGTCTCCCTTCAATGTCAGTTAGAGAAGTCTCTCTATTTGTTATTTTTGTATGGTGTTGCTGTAATAGTTCCTTAAGCCTATCAGTCTGTTTTTGAGAATTTAATTTGAGGTTTTCTAAGTCATTTTAAAGCCATCCGTATTCAAAGATAGTTCCTGTAAGGTAGATGTCATCAATTGCAGTTCTTTTTTCAAAGCAGCATCTGGATGGAAATTCCTTGAGTTGTTCATATTCACTGACTCAATATATCTCCAAGTTACTTGACAGGAACATGTTTGTATATCTCCACCAAAATTTGTATTTATGTAGTTTAGTAGTTTATCTATAGATTTCTGACATTTTAAACTTGAAAATAATAACATTTTCCTATATTATTATACTAGTTTATGGAGCTCTCAAAATTCACTGCTCTCGGTTGGCCATCTAGGCTCCATCGACAGAAACCTTAACTTCAATCACTATATCTCGACAGTGGAAAGAAGGGCATTTTATATTGCTCATCTCATAAGTAACAGCATTGCCTCCAGAAAAAAAGAGGTTATAAACCCCTTGTACTCTTTCCTCATCAGGCCATTAATAGAGTACAATGCTCCCTTTGCTATGTTCCTTTCCAAACTTCTTCAGCAAGTGGAGAGACCACAAAGATTCTTTATGAAGAAATTTCAGGGTCTTCAAGATCTGTGTTATGCAGACAGACTGAAATCATTGTCACTTTACTCTGTGTCATACAAACTGTTCAGAGGCAACCTGTGCCTTGCATACAGAGCAATCTCTGACCCAACTTTGATGGAAATGCTGAACATTCGCAAGTCTAATCACTCAAAGGACCTTAGCCTGGAATGTGACATCAGCAGAACTTGCTCGAGAGACAAATTTGTTTTACAGAGATTGCTCTACCTTTGGAACAAGCTTCCTAATCATGTTAAACAAAGCCTGTCATTGGCCCTGTTTAAGCACAGTTTGGATGATTGGATGGGTAAGTGGAAATTCACCCTGAGGGGGGTTCCACCTGTGTCCCTCTTGTAGGGAACAATAGGTGCTGTTTTTCATGTCTGCTTGAACCAGACACCCTTGGAGACATGGGTTCAACTTGGCTAGGCTTGTAAAGACCTTGGGGCTGTTAGCCTAGTAACCTCCTATGATCCTATGAAAAGAGACAAAAGTAGCCTGCTTTCATTATAGAAAACTTACATTTGACTCATAAATTAATGCAACAATATATTTTGGAGTTACAAAATTGGACTCAATTCCCAACAAATTTGCAAATAAAATATTTGTTAAGGCTTATAATTACATGAACAATAAAAAAGAAAATATGTTAATAATGACACTATTAGGTATATGGTATACTCATGCTCATTCTGAAAGTGAAAGCAATCTTTATCCATGCAACAGAGTGGACTATTAAGAATCCTGAAAAAAGCCTGGAATTCTGATTTTTTTCTTTGTATGCATAGGAATGCAGATATATAATGTCTGTTTTGCACAATTTACATGCTAATAGACAAGTTAGCGGAACTATCCAAGCAATAAGAATTTCATGAGAAAGATTAATGCCAAGAGCTATGAGGACTGTCATCTCATCAAATAAGTTGCTGATACTTCATCTCTCATGAATGTCATTGTTAATCAGTAAATTAAGAAGTAAATTGCCTGCTTTAATTGCGTTATTGATCCCTACAAATTTAGTATGAATGTAGGGAAATTCTGGAGAAAAATAGCAGAGACCAAAATGATATTTTTATAGAAACTGAAAATTTACAAGCTGAAAACAGACAACAACTATCAAAGGCATGTTGCAATCTGTAGACTGAGGTCTTTGTAGTAGGTAAATCATGTGAGTCCTGCTCACATTTTATTTGTTGGGAAGATGGAAAGCTGTGTAAGAAGAATTGCAGATATCTGTATAAGATGCATATTTTAGAAGATGGGCAACCAGTATTGTCACAGCCAGTAGAATCACAACTAAATAAAGGCTGTGAGATATGTTATAGCCAAGAGTAGCTGAGAGAAAAGTTTCTCTAGCTATGTCTCCAAGAAAGGTTATGGAGCAGCAAAAACTGTCTGAAGTAAAACATTGGACAGAACAGGTCAGTAAAATTCTTCTACTTTGGATGCCAAGGAGAAACAAAACAGGTATAGGGATAATGTTAGAGCTGACCATGGCACTTAAAGTGTGAGAAGTTGCATTTTTAAAGCGTCTTTTGAATTCACACCAAGTGATATGGTTAGTATGAGCCGATATCACTTCGTCTTATGTTTATTTAATTGAATAGCTAATCATCGAATCCTATACATGGAAGTTCATATTCAACAAACAAACTGAGCATCCAATGTAAATTGATTGAATTGTTTTACTTGGCCAGCACCACAAATGTAAAATACGCTGTGACAATGCACTGTAAACAATATAGTGGATTAACACCATTCATGAGTTTATTGACACCAAACTTTTCTGTAAATAATAAAGTGCAATAACACCGGTCTGAGCATATTTTTTTTTCTTCATTTTTGCAGGGGGTAGCAGACCCCCCTGTACCTCCCACTCCCCTGAAAATTAAATATAACAACTCCAAGATCACACTACATTGAGGAACGGGTAAACTATAGTACAACATCATTGTCTCCAGGCTATTTAGAACAGAGATAAGTATGATGCTGAATCTTTTCTGAAGGCAGTAGCACTCATATTAAAGGTTTAAATACCTTTATTAACTAAGCCTTGTGTGATGTATTTTATGATTGTAGTGTTGACCAAGTAAAACAATTCAATCAATTTACAATTGATGTTTAAGTACTGAATTAGAACTTCAACGTATAGGGTTCGATGATTATTCAACTAAATAAATGTTCGATGAAGTGATATAGACCCAGTTAGTTTAATGCTAAAGATAAATCTTAAATAGATCAACATAAGTAATATGTGCCTCTTATAGTATGTATATAAAATAAACATATTTTATAACTAGTCTAAAAGGGGTGTAATATATAGGGCCCATGAATCTAGCTCAGTGTGAATTTTATGGACTTCATTCACAAGATGTAAAATTTGTTGAAATGAGATTATCATTAACATAGTTGACTATAATATCTCAATGCATTTTGCACATTTGTTATGAGAATCACAACTGGTGTAACTCTCAACCTCGGGAAATTAATGGTCATAATGCTGACCTTTAAATGAATCATGGCAGAGGAACCAAAGGAGGAGTGCCTATCTTCTGGAATGGCTTTCGATACTGGACTTCATATACTTATTGAGTAGGAATCCTTGCATCAGCTTATTTCAGTTATTAAATTATGTGTGCACTTTTGAAATAGTCTGCTTGTATGTGGAAAATCAGTAGAAAATCAGTATACATAAGAGAAGCAAGGCAAACTCTAAGACCATGACTCATATTCGCAATACCTAAATCCGAGCAGTTGAAAGGCATGACTACTGAAATGCTCTGTGTTTTTGACCTTGGCAGCAATTCATTGTGTTCCATATTTTCTTCTTTCATCCACTATTGTGCAACTGTGGAATCAGTAAGGAGTGATGGGGCGTGGCAGGGAAGTTCCTCAAATAAACACTTGTTCACATTTCCATGTTTGATCTAGTATGTAGATACATGTTTAGTTTTACTTTAGTATTGAAAATCATTACCACTGTTTATATTTTTGCACTTGTAATGCACTTTGGATTTTTTCTTTTTAGTGTAATTTTGTGATAGTATAGCTAGTCCATATAAGTAAGGGGAATGTAAGACCTAGGCCTTCCATGTTGTACATGTGGGCATGAAGCCCACCATGCAAACACTTATTTTTTGCTTCCTTCATAGATTTGGGATTCTTTTGATTCAATTATTTTTGATGAAACATCATTTGATTGCTTCAAGTTGCATTTATTTTCTCTGTTAATTAGGTTTTATCAAGAAGTTTCATGCTGATTCTTTTTATTGCCTCACTTAATATCGCCCTATTATATGGGGTATGTGGACATAGGTATGTTCACTGGTGGCTCAAGGAAGCCCTATTATATGGGGTATGTGGACAAAGGTATGTTCATTATTGTATTATATATGTATTATATGGGGTATGTGGACAGAGGTATGTTCACTGGTGGCTCAAGGAAGCCCTATTATACGGGGTATGTGGACAGAGGTATGTTCACTGGTGGCTCAAGGAAGCACTATTATATGGGGTATGTGGACACAGGTATGTTCACTGGTGGCTCAAGGAAGCCCTATTATAAGGGGTATATGGATATAGGTATGTTCACTGGTGGCTCAAGGAAGCCCTATTATATGGGGTATGTGGACAGAGGTATGTTCACTGATGGCTCAAGGAAGCCCTATTATATGGGGTATGTGGACACAGGTATGTTCACTGGTGGCTCAAGGAAGCCCTATTATATGGGGTATGTGGACACAGGTATGTTTACTGGTGGCTCAAGGAAGTCCTATTATACGGGGTATGTGGACATAGGAATGTTCACTGGTGGCTCATTTGGAGTAGATATGTATTAGGGGCTAGTAAAACATCTATACTCTCTATATTATTTCTGAAAAAACATACAGACATTATATTGTACATTTGATTCATGTCTATCAACAGAAAACTATCAATCAGATTATTTTCCACACTTTTACGGAGTTCATTTAATGCTGCTGCTTTAGGAATGTATGACAAACTGTCTTAACACTGTCTCTTAAACTTTATCTAAAAATTTGATTAATGGCTCCATCATCCAGCACCTCCAAAATATAATCAGATGGATGGGCAGCCCCTACAAGTTTTTCTAAATTGTAAGTAGTCCATAGAAGGCATGTGTAATGGGGCAGTTTATTTTCAAATACAATACAGATTCTCAGCAATGATAATCTTACATTTATATTTTGCAATAAAAATGTGTATCTTTCTGGTGCTGCTTTAGCGGGTTTAATGGTGATGTCCTTTATAGCTCATTATTATCAGCCTGGTATCAAGCACTATCAGCCAATGAACCTCATCAGCTTTATGGAATGTTAATTTATTGATCACTAAAGTACATTAAGGAGTATAGACATTACTTTGCTTATTGATTTATATCTTATATTGCCTCACCCAGCAGAATTAGTTCTGTCACCCTACAGAAAAGTTTTAGCTGAATGAGTTCTCCACCTCTATATATGAATGTATTTCAGGGAGAAGCATTTCAAGGTTAAATAAGTATTTTATAGTATAGAATACTCCACTTTTTGACAGATCATCAGGCTAGTGATACATTACGAAAAGATAATTCAGATATTAGTTCTGCAGTTTTAGAACTGGTACAAGTTCTGACAGAAATAAGAAAGTTATGTTTAAGTACAATGTACCCAAGGGTTTGACTGTATTAAAACCACTGCTGAAAGAAATAAACCTGTCACAGTAGAAAAATGAAATATCTGTTTACGAGCTAGATTTTAACTAATTTGTCTTATGGATTTATGATCTGTAGGTCAGTGAGATGACTCTATATGACGCAATTAAGTAAATGCAAATAATCTAATAACCAAATATGAATGAACTAGTTAACATCCAAATGGACTGGACAGAAAATTGAACAATACAAAAAGTGTGGAAGACAAAAATGAATTTGGAAAGTCATCTTTTTAACTGTAAGGGAAATAAATTTTGACGACAACTTAAGCATCATTTTGTGAGAAGTAGCAGATATATAAAAATGCTGCTGATGTCACTGAGCAAACAGCTGTTGCTTGCAATCTGTCCTTTGTTGTTTCAATGACAACAAAATGACTAATTCATTTTGCTTCCGATCAACCAGTCGTGAAGTGTGATCTTCAGTCAGTCATAACCAAGGGACATTATTCCTGAATGGATTTTATGCCATCAGAGTAATTGGGAAGCACCACTGAAGCTGAAGGAGAGAAAAGACATAGAAGAAGCGTCACCAGCAAAGACATGCATCAGAAATGGACACATTCAGTAGAAACATGTGGTGGCTTAAATAGAACTGTTATTTCAGGTCAGCCAAACAATGTACTTAATTCTGTTGAGACAGAGTTTGCAATTTGCTTCCTTATATTGCGTTACTAAAGGTATATGATTAAACATCATGTACATGTTCACTGGACTAGTTCCATTGAAAGATTACAATTAATGTGTCATATCAACAGCTGCAAGAAAAGCATAAAGGACTATGTTTGCAGGGTACAAATCCCCTGCCCATTAGGACTACTCCTCACGCTCCTGCATTGCTAAATATACTAACTCTGAGATCACAAAGCATTGGATAAAGGAGAAACTTGTTAAACCACCTGATCTGTGATCACAATCTGTTAACATTCTTTGATAAAATATACAACAAACAGTGAAAAATTCTCAACAATTCCTGTTTCATCTAAACAGTACCTGTTGAACAGCATGATTTCCATTACTGAATTGGAAGTACAGAATGTAGGTTTATTTTTTCTCATTATTAAATTTTCTTGAGGTAGAGGAGGCAATTTTCATTTTACATTATTGTGCATACTTTCTATATTTAATTGTTTTTAAGAATTCAGGTTCTGTGTGTGGATTTGCTTTGAAATGATCCTCCTTGTTTGTTGCAACTGATAAGTTGGTTACTAGTCTGAGCAACAGCTGGAGATAGAACTTAGAGATTTTTATAGCAAACAACACAGCTGGTACAAACTGAAAATGGTTTAGTGAGTAATAAACTATAAATTGTTCATAAACTAATTAGGGTAATTGGGTGGTGATGCTTGATACTAAGATTTTCAACATATAGCCATTACAAAGAGTCTTTCAAAGCCATTTTAATGGCACAACACATAAAAGTCAAGAATATTTAACAAAACATATTGAATAGCAGCACAGAAATATCCAAGCTCTGCAGGAAGGATTCTGGGTCCTGGCTATACATGAAGGACACATAAAAGAACAATTGTCCCTGTCCCCTCCAATAAACACACATCACACCAAATGACATTTGATGACCTTTACTAAATTTCATAAGATAGCTTTGTTCATCCAATTCATTAATTACAACTATTCATAATATAATTGATTCTAAACACAGCATAACATCCTTGTAATGTTAATCAGGACATCGTACCTACTCACCTTGCCCCAGTAAGCAGCATCTATACCTCTGCTCACATACTTTACTTATGAAGCACCATCCTTGTAATGTTAATCAGGGCAGCGTACCTACTCACCCTGCCCAACAAGCAGGGTCCATACCTCTGCTCGCTTACTTTACTTATGAAGCAGTGTCCCATCTCACTTCATACACCATTCATTGAATTACCTTCCACCAAATAAGCAGCATCCTTACCTCAGTTTGCTTATCTGTTCAGCAAGCTTCCTCCAGCTGCTCATTTTCCTTTCTACCATATCCTTGAAATTAACATCCAAACCAGAGGGGGAACAGAAGAGGTCAAGCCTATCCCTCTTCTCCACCAACCAGCCTGACCGGGCTGTTCCCCCTCCCATCTACCCAAAATTGTTCAAACCACTACTTCCCATAAAGGGAAAGGTCAAGCCAAACATCGTTCCGTGCACCTGTCATCTGTAATTCACCTTAGAATCTTGTCATAAACCCAGCTTGCCATACCATCACTGAAACACATCCTAATGAAACTCAATAACATAGGATTACCGTGGTACCACTCAAATGCTCACTCCAAGTGAATACATACCCTTTTCTGCTTTCTTTAAAGCTGAAATCATGGCTCAGCCTGAATGAATTGACAACCTATAAGCACAAATTATAACCCCTTGAACTCAAATCGGCACCCAGACAAAACAACTAGTATCAAGTCTCACACCTAGGACCCTGTCAACTGTAGCCTATGTTCTGGATGTGCAACAACTCAATTACCTTAGGGAATAGTCTAACTCCAAAACATTAATGTCCTAACCTTAGATGACAGAAATCCAGTGCCCCTTGACCTAGTTCCTGAAAACTCACCTATGCTCAGCAATGAAGTACTCTATGAGCCCAGCCATAAACACCCCCAATTCACTCATTACCAAACCATTCTTAACCCCTGTTTGTCCCTAGCCTTTCCCCTCAAAAACTCTCTTTCCTTATGTTGTCTATACCACTAGTAGGTAATTGAGACCTATCCTACAGCTGCCCTTTCCTGCAACCAGGCTTTCTTAAGCCTTCTAAGTCCCCTGTAGCAACACACTCAGTTTATAAAACTACCCCAACACCGCCACTTACTTACCATGCTTCCTAAAATCCTATCTACAAAATTCACCGAAACCCCAAGTGAAATGATCCTTGTGCTATTCTGTTAAAACTTAACCTGGTATGTAATATTAACCCTATGTACTCAAGGGACAAATTTGTAACCCCAAGATACCACCTGGTAGGAACAAACTCCAGCATCCTGTGAAACACCTCATTTGCTCTTCCCCACATACAGTTCAAACAACTGGATGAGTGAATGCAACCACCCAAAGTTTCAAGAAGCAAGGATTGAACTTCACTGGCTTGCAGGAGTCATAGGGCTGTTGCCTGAGTTCCTGTGCTCCTATGAATGTCGTGATGCTACTCGGGATCCCCACACTCCCCATAAATCGTCCCCGACAAATTTTCCCCTTGGCCCCCTTACCTACCTCTTCCTTACTTGCCCCTATACCAACTCAGTAATCAGAACACTAATTAAACACCGAGCTCTAACATGCCTTACTAAGGTGATTACTCAGACCCTCCTTGTGCCCCATTCAAGGGAGAAGAACGTCCATCCCATCAAAACATCACCTTTCAAATCCCCTTTTCAAGCCTCTGCATGATGCCTTCTGCACTTCAGCCAACTGCAAGGAAAAGAAAAAATGATAAATTCTATGTGCACACATACCATAATTATTTAATATGGAGGCACTGACAAGGACCCCTGCCACCCCATCAAACCCTTACCTATGGCCAATGGCCGTGCTCCCTTTTACTATTGAATGCAAATGCCCAAAGCAGGGATAACTTTCAATGTTAATCTAACATACTAAACAAATTGTACAACCAATTAACCCTGATATCACAAACTCAAATGCCTGTCCTCCTCTGACTAGCAGTGTAAAATCATCTACCAACTCAACAGCTTTGAAATCCACTTACTTCCATCAGTAACTGTTGCCCACTTGTGATCCCCATGTGTAACCTCCTCGCTCACCACTGCTTCCATCATCTGTGAATTCACTGTATCGCCACCACTGGTACTCGGCACATCACCATCTACAAAGAAAAGGACAAAATTAAACCCTCTAATAGTAATGAGAAGGCTCCGCCTTATACCCACCTATTCCAAATTACAACCATAGTGTTCCAAGACCCCATCTGCAAGAAAGAAAAGGACATGTAAAACATCCAAAATACATAACACACATTCCAAGTCCTTTTCAAGGACAACTGTGCTTTACATGGATGGGGAGCCTGTTCCACATATGGGGTAGTCTCTCTGAGATATATACCTATCTCTCCAGCAGGTTCTATTTAAATCACAGGCAAGCTTTAAGTCTTTAGAATGGGTAATTCCTGTGCTGTTTGTTTTGTGGATATGCAAGAGGTCCATCAGAGTGGGGTCTGACAATGCCCTGTATTCAAGGCATAGGATTTTATATTATTCTTGCCATAGTACAGATAATATGATTTGGCCTACTCAGACCATGCTGTTTTATTGCCTTAAGCTTGTCTAACATTGTTTTATTGATGATAATAACATTGGGCATGCCACACTTAATAGAGATAATCTAAACTGTCTTTTCCCTTATTTGATTTTAGAAAACACTGCTGAGGGGTTACTAGATATATTTGCTTTTCCTTTACATTTAGTATTTATCAAATTACATTTGGGCCTGTGTTGTACCTCTCAGGGAATTTCTGTAGTTGCAAATACTTTTTGTGTTAACAGTGTTAGTGCTGCCACTTTCTTCAGCTCGCGTTTTTTTTTTTTTTTTAGATCATTTAACCATGTGCATTAGGATACTTTAAATATCTTATCCAGGATTAGGCATCAGTGGTTAGTGTAAACTTTGCATATGACATAATTATTTTAATTATTAGTTGAACACTTGTTTTCTGGAATCACTTCAGATAAAATTTAGAGTACTTTGATAATGAGGCCTAAACAAGACCTGTCTCTAAGTAAAACTGCTAAGGGACATACAAAGGACTGTGACTGACACAACACTATTTCTGTATATATCTGACACTTGCCTGCTACTTTAGCATGCACTGTTTTATATGCAGCATTTGCCCCTACATAACAGCAATGACATTATGTTGGAGTGTGCCATGAGGTGATCGAGCCATGCATATTCTCATACGCTAGTCTGTGACCCAGCATCAATAATCCTGATCATTATGAAGAGAATGTGTACTTAAATCATTTGCTAAAGGTTCTAATATTTATATGCACTGAATCACATGGATGGTTTGTCTATCTTGAGATGTGCTGTAACATGGTGAACTTACTCTTCCTACTATGTAAAAGAACAGAGTCATACCCAGTAGATACAACAGTAGAAACTTTTGCATATTTGTAACCAGATATACTGAACTGAAAGCACACTCAGACGCTGCCACTCTGTGACCGTTCAATGCTGCCTCAAAGACCAACCCCTGGAGTACATGTTCATCCTGACACGCCATGTCTGTCGTATGCACAACGCGGTCTCCAACCCATTATTGTTTCTCCCCCTTTTTCTTTTTTTTTTTGCATCCACCTGATCTTTCCAAAAACAACACTCTTGACAGCCATGCCGAACACAGACCTGCAGAGATGCCCAGCAATAGCACTTGCCCTCCGAAAACTCCCCAATGACTTCAGACAGAACAACAAGCTCTCCACCAGCATGAAACCTTGAGGCGTCCAGACAGAGGCCCAAGCATCTGCACACAAGCAGGCCAGTCCTCCCACCTCCCTGACCCCCCCTATAGCCCCAATGCCCACCTATTTACCCATCCATTTAGTTATGTTTATTATTTACTACCTGTATATTGGATTTTACCTGCACCCTCTCGACCCACACACAAGTGCAGATGTGAAGAACCCCCTTGGTGAGCACCAAAATCATGTCAGCCTCTCTGTCCCAAGAACAAACCACAAAACCCACTACCATGAGGTGACAAAGCAGCCACCACATCACTGCGCCATCTACAACGCAGCACACACACCAGAGGACACCCAATTGGTGGACTGGCAAAAGCAAAGCCCCCACAACTGGAACACCGACAAACCCAGGAACCAAGCACTCAACATGGACAAAACACCAGGCCTTTCCCCTCAAGAACCCCCCAGAAGAGTCTGCAGTCCAACCATCTGTCACCATCTCCCAACATTGATCGCACGAATTCAAGCCACCAAAATCAAAAAAAAAAAAAAACACTGTGTTATGGCCAAAAACATGCTTGGCAAAACACCACTATGACAAAATACAGCACTGCTCGCCCAGAACACCACCGCAAAGGACCAGCTATGATTCTCAGAAGCTGAAATGCACCACCATGCCAACAAAGTGTAATCTGTGAATGCAGATTCTTTCCTTTTTTCTTTCTCTTTTTTTTTTTTTTTTTTTTAACAGAAGTAAAATGGTGGCATCCAACCATGCTCCCCACAGAAGCAACGGTCAACGCCCCCCAACGGCCAAACTGCGCATGTACCGCAAAGACACCCGCTGCCAGTCCATGAAACAAAGCATCCCATCCACAACCCCATCCAGCACTCAACAACAATGCCTGAGCCCCCACTGCTTGACTCTGAGAATGACCACAAGTGTTCATGATAGTCACACAAAAACCATGGCATCCTTTCCCTTTCCTGCAAGTACAAATGACCAAAGTGCAGTGCACAACCAAACCACTCAACACACAATCCACCGCCAATGCACAGAAATATTCTGTGATGCAGCTCTGTGAACACATGTGAAACGGATGTCAAACTACCACAGAATCAGCTTCCATGTTAGCAGAAGAGACCCGAACAGCACAAGAGCAGATGCAGTGCAGGTCCCGCTGAATGCTGAGAACAAAACACAACATCAGAAGAAGACAGTGTGTCCTCAGAGGCCCCTGGCAAGCAGCCCAATCCTGCCAACAATGCAGAATGAATGCCTTTCCCAGCATACAAAGTGGGACAAGCAACCTCCATGTCTGCAGAGTGAGCCATCAGCAAACCCACAAACATCACCGCCTCAACCCCAAAGCTTGCACCCAATCCCCGCATGCTCCAACAAAACAAAAAAAACAACAATCCTCTCTCCACCCGACGCCACCAATGAATGAACACCAACTCCAGTGCCACCAAGCCTAGCAAACAACCTCGGACAAGCCAATAAACCAGCTCCCTCCAAGCAAACCCATCCCCCAACCTCAATAAATATACTCAATCCTACTGAAGTCCCTGAACACATTTAAAATGCACCCTCCATGATTTGGCTAATCTACCAACTTACCTCCCACTTTCAAAGGCCTACCTCCCAGACTAACCAGGTCATCATGGGTGTACCTTGCCTTAGCAAGTTCACACCAAAATGTGATTGCTTAACTCAGCTACACTACACAAAACCCCTTAAGCCCCTCCCCATCCTTATCTCATTTCCTCCCAACCATCCCTGCCTCCACTTAACCTTTTCACCTCTCCAACCCACTTAACTCCCCATAAAATCCACCTACCCCCCCCCCCCCATGAAGATGTCCCGGGACAACGTAGTTTGTTGCCAAACTTCATTTCCAGAATGTTATCAGAGGACTCTTTCAAGAGTTTTTTTCTGCCAAATATGGTAGTATCAGTTATATTCTATGAAAATCTTGGGTCGGATAACCTATTCAGTATTTTATCTAGACTGAAAATGAAGCAAATATTTTGATAAAGATTGCATTTGTTATGTGTATTATAAAACCATGTTTTACAACAGAGCAGATTAAAAGTTCTATAAGCTGATGTTGAGTTTTGGATGGAATGATTCTGGTGTTGTGCTTTGTTAGTAAAGTTGTAATTTTATATTCCTTTTTGCCATTGTTATATATTTTGTGTTATATGTTGATAACACAATGCTGTAGCTACTTCACCTTTAATATTATTTCTTATTAAAGATAACCAGTAATTAACTTATTAATAATATTTACTACAGAAACAATCATAGTTCACTCACTTTCACGCAGATGACACTATACATTTATAACTAACATACTTCCTGGAACTACATTTATAAACTAACATACTTCCTGGTACTACATTTATAAACTAACATACTTCCTGGTACTACATTTATAAACTAACATACTTCCTGGTACTACATTTATAAACTAACATACTTCCTGGAACTGCGGAGCTATTCCATTATCGTCATTAGTCACATGCTCTGGATTTTCAAGGCACGTGCAAAACAGCATTCCTTAACTCATCATATAACCTTCTTTTAATATGCCTCATAATTTGACAAAGGTGAAAGTCGGATATATCACACTTTCAGTTAATTTCCATTAACTTCCCGGTTTGTAGCTCTAAGGTTCCCTTCTACCATAAATCGCCACCATCTTTAATTTTCTCCTCCAACACTTTTACTAACTTATTTTTGATTGCCATGTCACCTTAATGTTGCAATCCTTATCCTAATGCCAAAGCTGCCCATCAGCAAACTGGCAAACTTCCCCATTATATTGCACTATGACAACTTAGTACTAAAAACTCAATTTTTCTTCTTCAGATCACGTCTTTCTGTTATATATCCTCTTACTTCCTCACCTAATTATCATTCTATTGCTTCTTCTGCCTGGTCTTATTCAGATTTTTATCCTTTAAATCTGAACAATTTAATAACATTGCTATGAAATAATAATTGCTTATATTTCATAATAGTAAATTATCTTCTGATTTTTTTTATCATCATTGACAGCTTTTCTATCACATCTTTTCTTTATGATCAGAGGCCAACCCTTTTCTTGTTGTATGCAAGTTGCTAGTCAGACATCTTTTCAGCATATCTCATCTCCATGTAAAAGAAAGATCATCTCATTCTAACATGCCCTGACATATAACCTTGTATTTTTATTTCCATATGGTTACTACTTCACCATGTACTGTACTACTACATATATTAAATCCTTACAATTACTATATAACTATACTGTGCTGTGAAATCAAACCTATATTGATATTTTTACATGGTTAATACTTTACCATGCTTTACAAATCTAACCAAACTTAAAACTATACCCCAAAACCCCATAGCTATGAATGCTGGTTAACCAATCAAAAAAGAAAACTAGTTAACGTTTAACATTTTTTCTAAAACTCAACTAAAATAATACCCTACTGAGGTATAATAAATAAATAGGGATGTGGTTAATACCACACCATCCTGCAATTCCAACTTAGTAATAATGTCTCCAGACTCTCCAAACAGGTAATACTGCACCATGTTCTATAACATCTGTACTTTTTTATTTCATAACTGACAGTAACATTTCAGTATGGTTATTTACCTTATTCAATGATTTTAAACAATTTTAATCAATTTCATAATTATTTATTTGTGTAACAACTGCAAAATTGTCAAGACATGTCATTAATACTTGACACCATTTGACACCACTGTCCATTTAAAACATTAGTATAACAACTAGTCATATATAGTTAATACTTCACCATCTCAAATGCAAATCTAATGTTTTTCCTATGATTACTACTCCACCATACACTGTGATGAGTTTTGCAGCCTTGGCTAAATGTTTGTTAGTCTCAACAAGGCTTCATGTTATGTGTTTTGCAAAACATTCAAATATCCAAATATTCATAACCCTAAATGTCAGTTTTGTTGAAACAGGTATATATGTGTGTGTGTGTGTGTGTGTGTGTGTGTGTGTGTGTGTGTGTGTGTGTGTGTGTGTGTGTGTGTGTGTGTGTGTGTGTGTGCCCATG
The DNA here is from genome assembly GCF_019279795.1 of Protopterus annectens. NCBI lineage: Eukaryota > Metazoa > Chordata > Ceratodontiformes > Protopteridae > Protopterus > Protopterus annectens. The sequence continues at coordinate 330,087,049 of NC_056742.1, forward strand.
TGCATGTGTGTGCACAAGTTAAGGTTAGAGTAGAGGTTCCAGTGACCAAGGCGGTTAAGGCAGAATGAATTTAATACCACAGAAATAACACAGTAAGCGCTTTCAAACACAAGGTTCTTCATCAGACTAAATAAAAGGACATCATCAAATTCAAACATTTAAACAATTACATAGCCAATAAAAACATTGTAGCAACCATCTATGTAAATCCATGGATTTCAAGACAGCCCTTAAAGAGACCCTGTCATTTAACCCTGATTTCCTATCAAGACATAACTTACAGATCCAATACAGTTCCCTTTCTTCGGTAAAATTAACAAAATCACCACCTCTAAGTCCCATATAGACTATTTCCACCACCTTAAATTTAAAGTAATGTACAGAACCTAACTCAAGCACATGCTTAGCTAGGGCATTTGTTAAATCAACTTTCTTTATAGCATATTTATGTTCACGGATCTGCTCCTAACACATTCTGTTAATTTTACCCAAATAAAAACATTCACAAGCTACACATGTAGCTAAATAAATAATATTTGTAGTCTTGCAATGTGTATGTAGACTAAACAAAAATTGCGGTCTAGAAATTGGATGTATAAATATATTCAATGTATTAATAGATAAACAATGTCAATAATTACCACAGGGGAAAGTGCCAGCAGTCTGATACTCAACAGGCACATTATCTTGCATTTGCTTATAATCCCAATAGCAGGGCCGTTATTTCAGAGACTTCTTATTTTTGTAAGTATTCTTGTGGAACCACTAAAATAACTTTATTGAGCGCTTTAGTCAGAGTTCGCCTCATGACTTCTTCAGAATACAGTTTAAAATTTAACAGTTCATTATATAAATAACCTAATACATCACATGTTCATGACTAATAGCTTGATAGGCTAATGCAACCATCAGTCAAATCAAAAACAATGAAACTAAAATAAATTGTATTAAGTTCTGCAAGGACAAAGGCAGGCAGCATAAAGAAATTCTCTATAGTAAATTGTTGTCACAGACTAGATTGTAAACAATCTGTCTATAACTGTCAGAATTATTTTAACAGATTCTTCACATGGAATTCAGACTTAAGTTTCAAAAACAAGAAATGGCTATCATGTTATTTAGACCAGGTTTTTGTTAGCATTACATCTGAGCTGCCAAAGCAGTTCCTTGTATTCGAGGAATAGGACAGTCGGCCCTCCCCTACTGCCTTCTTTTTGTATTTGTTTTAAGGCAGAACATTTGAAATGGTGTTGTGGAAACTCAGTCATGTGTTTTGCCAGGGCAGTTTTCATGTTGTCCTTCCTGATATCATATACATGCTGGTAAATACGCTTGTTTAAACTATTAATCGTTTTCCCAATATAAAATTGGTCACATACCTGAGCAATGTAAACTAAACATCTACTATGACAGTTGAATTTTCTTTTCAAGTACACCTTACCATAACCCCTAATATAAATACTGTTAGATGTAATAATAAATGGGCACTGTGGACAATGTCCACATCTCCTCATTTGTCATTTGCCCACTTCAGATCTGTTCCTTTCCAAAAGATTTTTGATACAGGAGTCTCTTCTATATACTACACATGGCTATTCACCTATTTTTGTTTTACAATTGATGTCAGTTGTTAATATAGTCCAGTTATTATATAGTACATCCCTAATATTATAGAACAGGGGGTTGAAAGTTAGTACCATGGCATTCAAAAACAATTTAGTTCCTCTTGCCTGAGTGTCAGTAAATACAGTGGTATAATCCCCTACTGAAGTGATATCTTGTGAAAGCCCTAATAGGGGAAGAAAACGTCCACTTAATCCTTTTTCTCTCACTTTCTCCAAAATTGGGTCAACAAAGGGAACAGGATATCCCCATCTGGTAAGCGTTGTCCTTAACTTATCCATCTCATCAATAAAAGTGGTGTATTCACTTACCATTCTTGCTAATCTAACACTATGTCCTTTGACCAGTGATTTTTTCTGGTGTGTAGGATGACAGCTGTCAAAGTGTAGTAGGGTGTTAGAGTAGGTAGGTTTCCTGAATACAGTTGTAACAAACCTATGGTTAATCATGTCTTTATGTATGGAAATATCTAGAAAGTTGATAACTTCTAAATTAGACTCCATAGTGAGTTTCAGAAACCCACTACTGAAGTTCAGAAATTCAAAAAATTGTTGTAATTGTTCACTTGTGCCATCCCCAAAAATCAGTAAATCATCAAGGTATCTTCCATAAAACCTACAATGTTAAAATAATTCATGTTTAAATACCATGTTGATTTCCCACTGCGTGAGAACTATAGTCGCAAAAAGGTGGGCGCATGCTGCCTCCATTGCAACTCCCACTTTCTGCTTAAACAATTGGTTTTCAAATGTAATGAAGTTATTCACTAAAATTAACTCCATTAGGGTGTTATACATGAGAACCCTAGCATGGCTATGTGTGGTATTTGTACACAAATAGTCGTAAAACATGGTAACACCCACATCATGAGGGATCACTGTAAACAAATCTTTAACGTCCATAGTTACGAACATCAGATTATCAGAGTATAAATTCCCTTTTATTTTTTTAAGGCAGTCCCAGGAGTCTTTTAACACATGTGAATATTCATCTAGCACGTTTAAGATGAAAATCAATACATTTTGCTAAATTATACGTTTTTGAGGCTTTTGCATCCACTATTGGCCTCGGGGGGTCAACCATATTTGTATGTATTTTTGGGATACGAAAATGGCAGGGGTACATGGATGTTTTTGTGTAAGAGAGTCATGTTCACTAATAGTTAGTTGGTTGTTCAATAATAGGTCATTCAAACAAATATCAATATTTCTATATGAAATGTTAAGTTCATTTACAGATATTTCTTCATAAGAACCACTGAACAGGTGTGTCAACATCTTGTCAATATAGGTATAATGATTCATAATGACCAATCCCCCCCTGTCAGGTTTCATCACCCTGATGGAGCTGCTATTCCCAATTTCATTTAATATTTCTACTTCATTTTCTGAGAGATTTTGTATACACCTGTCCCTTTTAGTACAGTGTAACTTTCTAATCTGCTCCATACATAAGTTCTCAAATACATGCGGGTGTAAGGGTGGGTTAAATGTGCTGTTTTTTTACAACCAGTTATAATCCTGTCTTCATTGTCATTTTCAAAATACATTCTGAAATTCAATTTTCTGATATACAGCTTCAGTTTAAGTAATGAGCTTTCTATTCTAGATTTTCTTGTTGGTACAAAATTCAAACCTTTCTGAAATAGGTTGGCCCTTTTGTACACTAATATCAGCATCACTGAAGTTGTATATCTTGAAATCACCATGTTCATTTGTAACAACATTACATACATGACTCATTTCTTACCCTACCATCTGTTCATTGTCCCTCTCCCTCACCCCCTGTAAGGCCTGCCTCTGTTGGAATATGAATCTGGAAGTTTCCAGTGCCCATTCTCCCTGATTGTAATAGTGCTGTTGCTGGTTATGGAGGTGCTCTGACCTCCTCAGGGGGCTCCTAAAGGGGCTGTTTGTTCTCCTACCTCACTTGTATTATCATCCATGGCTTCAGTATCGGCCATAGTACAGTTATCCATTTCTCTATCTTGTACCCTTTGTGTATTATTATTAGGTAATGGGTAAGTTCTACCTCCCTCATAGTCTAATTTATCTCTTTCCAGTTTTTTGCCCTTTTTATTTTTTATCCCTATCATTGCTTTATCAACATTCACAAATACAGCATTATATTCATTAACTTTTGCTTGAAAAAGCAAGGCATTATGTATAGTTTCCTCAATAGCATACATTTTTTGCTTTAATACTGTTCATTCTCTTTTCATTGTCCCTGATTAAGGCTTCAAGTAAATCACAGCCATGCTAGTTAAACATGGCAATCAGTTCATTATGTAAGTCTGAACCAAAAACACTACCTGTTGGAAAGTTCCATGTTCTTAAGCCCTTAGGTACTTGTTACCTGCATACACATGCCCTGAGGTTACAGTTTTCCATCTGAAGCTTGCGCAACCTCAACACCTTGTTTTCAAAATTTTTTAACTGCTCATCCAGTGTGCCACAATTTTGCATGCTATTCGATTCCATAAATTTGCATTGGGACCCATCACTGATCCACTCTGATAGAGAAAAAACAGTTGGTGCATCTAATCTGTTAAGAACTCCATTATTGTTGCTGCCTCCTTCAGAAGTATGACCAATCATAGGGCCGCTCACTTGTGCTAATGCGGAAATAGGGCTTCTCTGCCCTGGAGGAATAAAAGATGATTGCGATCCGCTAGTACCTTGTGTTAAGGTACTGTTGAGCACTAAAGTAGTGGGGACAGCTGATAAATTCCTCCCCAGTCCAGAAAGCTGTTTGATCAGCACTTCAATCAGTGCTGACAAGTTCCCTGTAGATGTTGTCAACTCCTGTAAGGGAACTGTACTAGTGGCATCCACACTGGCTTTCTGCTCCATTTTAAACTTGAATATCTAAATCACAATAAACCAAGAAAGTTATAGAAGCAATGAAGCACTCTTGTGGAACCACTAAAAACATTTTATTGAGCACTTTCGTCAGTGTGCACCTCACGACTTCTTCAGAATACAGTTTAAAATTTAACAGTTCTTTATATAAATAACCTAGTACATCACATGATCACTACTAAAAGCTTGATAGGCTAATGCACCCATCAGTCAAATCATAAACAATGAAACTAAAATAAATTGAATTAAATTCTGCAAGGACAAAGGCAGGCAGCATAAAGAAATTCTCTATAGTAAATTGTTGTCACAGACTAGATTGTAAACAATCTGTCTATAACTGTTAGAATTATTTTAACAGATTCTTCACATGGAATTCAGACTTAAGTTTCAAAAACAAGAAATGGCTGTCACTTATTTAGACCAGGTTTTTGTTAGCATTACATCTGAGCTGCCAAAGCAGTTCCTTGTATTCGAGGAATAGGTCAGTCGGCCCTCCCCTACTGCCTTCTTTTTGTATTTGTTTTAAGGCAGAACATTTGAAATGGTGTTGTGGAAACTCAGTAATGTGTTTTGCCAGGGCGGTTTTCATGTTGTCCTTCCTGATATCATATACATGCTGGTAAATACGCTTGTTTAAACTATTAATCATTTTCCCAATATAAAATTGGTCACATACCTGAGCAATGTAAACTAAACATCTACTATGACAGTTGAATTTTCTTTTCAAGTACACCTTACTATAACCCCTAATATAAATACTGTTAAATTCAATAATAAATGGGCACTGTGGACAATGTCCACATCTCCTCATTTGTCCTTTGCCCACTTCAGATCTGTTCCTTTCCAAAAAGATTTTTGATACAGGAGTCTCACCTGTATTCTACACATGGCTTTTCGCCTATTTTTTTTTTTTTTTTACAATTGATGTCAGTAGTTAATATAGTCCAGTTACTATATAGGGCATCCTGAATATTATAGAGCAGGGGGTTGAAAGTTAGCACCATGGTGTCCAAAAAGATTTAGTTCCTCTTGCCTGAGTGTCAGTAAATACAGTGGTATAATCCCCTACTGAAGTGATATCTTGTGAAACCCCTAATAGGGGAAGAAAATGTCTGCTTAATCTTTTTTCTCTTACTTCCTCCAAAATTGGGTCAACAAAGGGAACAGGATATCCCCATCTGGTAAGCATTGTCCTTAACTTATCCATCTCATCAATAAAAGTGGTGTATTCACTTACCATTCTTGCTAATCTAATACCCTGTCCTTTGACCAGTAATTTTTTTCTGGTGTGTAGGATGATAGCTGTAAAAGTGTAGTAGGGTGTTAGAGTAGGTAGGTTTCCTGAATAGAGTTGAAACAAACCTATGGTTAATCATGTCTTTATGTATGGAAATATCTAGGAAGTTGATAACTTCTAAATTCGACTCCATAGTGAGTTTCCGAAACCCAGCACTGAAGTTCAAAAATTCAAAAAAATGATGCAATTGTTCACTTGTGCCATCCCCAAAAATCAGTAAATTATCAAGGTATCTTCCATAAAACCTACAATGTTGAAATAATTCATGTTTAAATACTGTGTTGATTTCCCACTGTGTAAGAACTATATTCGCAAAAAGGGGGGGGTGCATGCCACCTCCATTGCAACTTCTACTCTGTTAAACAATTGGTTTTCAAATGTAATGAAGTTATTCTTTAAAATTAACTCCATTAGGGTAATATACATGAGAACCTTAGAGTGGCTATGTGTGGTATTTGTACAGAAATAGTCATAAAACATGATAATACCCTCATCATGAGGGATAACTGTGGACAAATCTTTAATGTCCATGGTTATGAACATGAGATTATCAGAGTATAAGTCGCCTTTTATTTTTTTGAGACAGTCCCAGGAGTCTTTTAAGATGTGTGAATGCTGATCTAACACATGTTTAAGATGAAAATCAATAAATTTTGCTAAATTATATGTTTTTAAGGCTTTAGCATCCACTATCGGCCTCAGGGGGGGGTCAACCATACTTTTATGTATTTTCAGGATACCAAAAATGGTTGGGGTGCGAGGATGTTTTTATGTGAGAAAGGCATGTTCACTAATGGTTACTTGATTGTTCAATAATAGGTCATTCAAACAAATATCAATGTTCCTATATGAAATATTAAGTTCTTTTATAGATATTTCTTCATAAGAATCACTAAACAGGTGTGTCAACATTTTGTCAATGTAGGTATGTTGATTCATAATGACCAACCCCCCCCCCCCCTTGTCAGGCTTTATCTCCCTGATGGAGCTACTATTCACAATTTCATTTAATAATTCTACTTCATTTTCTTGAGAGATTTTGTATACACCTGTCCCTTTTAGTATAATGTAACTTTCTAATCTGCTCCATACATAAGTTCTCAAATGTATGCGGGTGTAGAGTGCAAGTGTGGGTTAAATGCACTGTTTTTTTACAACCAGTTATAATCCTGTCACTGTTGTCATTTTCAAAATACAGTCTGAAATAAAATTTCCTGACAAACAGCTTCAGTTCAAGTAGTGGGCTTTCTAATCTAGGTTTTCTAGTTGGTACAAAATTCAAACCTTTCTGAAATAGGTTGGCCCATTGTACACTAATATCAACATCACTGAAGTTGTATATCTTAAAATCACCATGTTCATTTGTAACAACATTACATACATGACTCGTTTCTTACCCTAGTATCTGTTCATTGCCCCTCCCCCTCGCCCCTTGTAAGGCCTGCCTCTGTTGGAATATGAATCCGGGAGATTCCCATTGACCATTCTCCCCTGACTGTAATAGCGCTGTTGCTGGTTCTGGAGGCACTCTGACCTCCTCAGGTAGGCTCCTAAAGGGACTGGCATCTCTTCGAAATGCTGTTGACCTCTTTATCTCCCTCTGTTCGGACTCCTTCCCCTGTTCTGTCTGCTTCACTTGTTTTATTGGCAGAGGTAGGTGCAGATCCCCAAAAACCTGATGTGGTGCTCTGCTCTTCCTTCTAACATCCTGCTGCTGCATTTCGAAGAGATGGCAGTTCAGAATTTGAAGAGCATGTGGAATATGATGGAGTGTCCTTGACTATAAATCTGTCTAAAAAGGTACTGTCTTCAGCAGAGGTATCATTACTCGAAAGGGGACTGACTTTTGTACCTGCAGAAAAGTCTGACTTCTCTAAGGGTGTTGTTAGCTTAAAATTGTTTATTAGGAATGTTTCCTTAAAGTTGTATTTTAAGGATAGTGAAACTTGAATAATGCATCGTTTTTTTAGAAAACCAAGTACTTTTCAGCCACCGTTAGATTCAACTTTAGAAGTTTTTAGTTAAAATGTGAGAGTGAGCTTTTTAATTTACTTTCTGGCTCATTCTCTGATCTTGATAATACTATAGTTGGACATGATTTTTATAATTTGAGTAGAGAAGGGAAGCTTGCTTTGTCAGCTTTACAAAAAGATGATACAGTTGTTATTAAGAAAGCTGATAAAGGTGAAGCAACTGTGATATTGGATCGTGAGTTCTATGTGAATTCTATTTTGTTAATGCTTAATGATTTAAATGTTTATGACAAAGTGGATGCTGACTATATATGGAATATATAATGTTCTGTGTTCTTTACTGTTCGCGATTGCCTTGAGAATTTCATTATCACAGAGCAGTTAGCAAAATATTTAAATGTTGAGCACCCTGTCATATCTATTTTCCAAGGCCTTTCAAAGGTCCATAAAGACTCTCTTTCACCTCCTCTTAGGCCTATAGTCTCAGGCAGGAAATGGGTGACTGAGCCCTTTTTGATTTATATTGACAAGCAGTTACGCCCCTTGTTGAATAATGTCAAAACTGTGTTAAATGACACGCAACAGTTTCTGAAGGACTTGTACCAGTTTGTGCAGGGGAATGCCATCAGTTTAAATAATTGTCTTCTAGTTACGCTAGATGTTGAATCTTTGTTTACCTGTATTCCTAATTTAGAAGGCATTAATATGGTTAAGTCCTTTTTAACTAAACACAGTGATTATGGGGAAAAACAGATTGATCTTATCTGTCTTTTTCTTGAAGTTGTGCTTGAAAATAGCATCTTTATGTTTCAGGGTGGCTACTATTTGCAAAAAGTTGGCGTAGCTATGGGCACTTCTTGTGCCCATAGCTATGCCAACATGGTGCTAGCTCAACAGAAGCAGAATTTGTTTTTGATAGCATGTACAAGCCTTCGTTGTTGTTCTACAGAAGGATTGTTGATGATGTGGTTTTGCTTTGGGAAGGCACTGAATTGCAATTTTCAGCTTTTGTTAACTACTTACATACCACTACTTCTTTTTTGAAGTTCACTTGTCATGTTTCATCTACAGAAGTAACATTTCTAGATGTGCAAGTGAGAAGAAGCACAATGGGTAATTTTGTAACTAGGCTTTATAAAAAGCCATGTAGGAGAAATAACATTCTAAAGTGTGATAGTATGCATTCCTCTCATGTGTTTAGGAATACTATGAAAACTCCAGGGATTAGGATTTCTCATCTGAATAATACAGACGAAGGTTTTAATAGTGACCTTGAGAAACTTTCTAATAACTTTGCATCTGGGGGTATAGTGCAAGAGAAATTAAAGCTATGAGGGAAGATGTTAAAATTCTGAGGGCTACCTCAGCCCTTCACTATTTTTCTGATAGGGTAGATGAATAACGTCAATCTGTAATCATGAAATCTGACAATATGCCATTAATTCTACCCTTTGCAAGTGACTTTAGAAGGATTAGACATGTGGTGGATGCAAATTGGGGCAGCTTGTCCAAGGATGACAGGATTAGAGATACTGTGGGTGTTAGACCTAAATATACCTACAAAAATAAGAAGTCTCTGAAACGACGGCTCTGCTATTGGGATTATAAGCAAATGCAAGATAATGTACCTGTTGAGTATCAGACTGCTGGCACTTTTCCCAGTGGTAATTATTGACATTATCTATTGATACATCTAATATATTTATGCATCCAATTTCTAGACAGAAACTTTTGTTTAATCTACATGCACATTGCAAGACTATGAATATTATATATTTAGCTACATGTGTAGCTTATGAAAGTTTTTATTTGGATAAAATGCTCTATGAGCAGATCCGTGAACATAAATATGCTATAAAGAAAGTTGATTTAACAAATGCCCTAGCTAAGCATGTGCTTGAGTTAGGTTCTGTACATACTTTAAATTTATGGTGTTGGAAATAGTCTATAAGGAACTAAGAGGTGGTGATTTTGTTAATTTTACCGAAGAAAGGGAACTGTATTGGATCTGAAAGTTATGTGCTGATAGGAAACCAGGGTTAAATGACAGGGTCTCTTTAAGGCCTGTCTTGAAATTCAGGGATTTACATAGATGGTTGCTACAATGTTTGTATTGGCTATGTAATTGTTTAAATGTTTATTTTTGATGATGTCCTTTTATTTAGTCTGACAAAGAACCTTGTGTTTGAAAGCGCTTACTGTGTTATTTCTGTGGTATTGAATTCATTCTGCCTTAACTGCCTCGGTCACTGGAACTTCTTATTGTTTTTTACTTGAAAGTTAATTATTTTAAGAAGCTCTTATTATTTATCCAGTTGTAGGTATTTTTTCTTTTAGAGTAGCGGTTATTTAAGTGTCTGGATCTAGTGTGGTGAGTATGAGTTGGTGTGTGTGTGTGTGTGTGTGTGTGTGTGTGTGTGTGTGTGTGTGTGTGTGTGTGTGTGTGTGTGTCTGCACGCGTGTGCATGTGTGCACAAGTTAAGGTTAGAGTAGAGATTATTTAAGTGGATAGATCTAGTGTGGTGAGTATGAGTTGGTGTGTGTGTGTGTGTGTGTGTGTGTGTGTGTGTGTGTGTGTGTGTGTGTGTGTGTGTGTGTGTGTGTGTGTGTGAGTGTGTATGTGTGTGTCTGCATGCGTGTGTGCAGAGAGATTATTTAAGTGGATAGATCTAGTGTGGTGTGTGTGTGTGTGTGTGTGTGTGTGTGTGTGTGTGTGTGTGTGAGAGAGACTGACTGACTTTTTTTTAGATAAGCTGTAAGGTTAGGGGCATATGTTACTGACTCAACCTGTATTGTTATGGAAGTTGCTGTTTTAAGATAAGCTATAGGGTTAGGGGCATATGTTATTGACTGAACCTGTATTATTATGGAAGTTGCATTTTTAAGATAAGATCTAGGGTTAGGGGCACATGTTTCTGTAGTGGTCCTCAAATCCCATGTGAATCAGTCTATAGCAAATTGAGCTGATGACTTTGGATGCTGTCATTCTTTGCATCAGAGAGCACAGCATCACTCGGTGAGGCACTGGCTCCGATGATCTCAGAGAGGGAAACAAATAAGATGGGCATTATACATTAATATAAAAAGGTTTCTAAGTGAGGCATAATTAAAACCAGAAGTGTAATTCCTAGAGATGCTTTTGCTTTGCTGAAGATTATTTGAAGCTGCATGTGTGGACAGGCGTCATCATTTAAGCAATGTTTATACCTCCTGGGTAGAGTAAGTACATTCTTGCCCCTTGATTTTTTTCAGTCATTCTTGCTCCCTGATTTTTTCAATGGCATGCTTTAACACAGACTCAAGCCTGTAGGGAAATTAATCATTGAAACATTAATATAAGCTGTGGTTTGCCAGGCAAATGTTTCTCTTTCTAGGAGCTTTAAGGTTCATTTCATCTACAAAGAATTAACCTTTTTAACTTTTTTACTTCTGTCATACGATTCTGTTTTTAGTTGTGGATTGTTCTAAGCCTTCACCCCAATCCCGTCTTATGTTCTTTCCCTGAGTTAAAGGTAAGTCTTCAGAAGATAGCATTGCTTTCTCTTTATGGCTCCATTTTTTAGATTGATTGTGCTTCATCACTTAGCTAATGACAGGCATGCATGTTAACAGATTGGAATACTTACTTGCCATTTCATCACAGTTGTTTGTGTAATATTTAATAGTAGATGTTTGGGGTAGAAAAGGGTTTTCAACATAATTAGCAAATCCAAAAATGTAAAATTGACCATTCAGTGTGCTATAACAGGCATGAAGCAAGACCCTGCAAGCTGCATGTCTCACAGTGCATTACTTTATAACAGATTAATATAGTCTAAGTAGACTATAGTACAGATAGGCAGAGATATGTGAAACAGTCCTCTTCTATTCTGCACAAACTCAGGTTCTAGCTGACTGTATATTATAGCTATTATACATGTTTCTTATATCAACATGTTTGGATATAAATTCAAGATGATGAATATGTTGTGATATTTCTGTTTTTCAATCTTTATTTCCTTCCAACTGCACATTATATCTCAGCCTCTCTGGTTCCATATATATATATATATATATATATATATATATATATATATATATATATATTTTATATATATATATATATATATATATATATATATATATATATATATATATAAGTCTAGGTCTAGTGATGCAAATCTTACAATGACAATTCAGCCACAGAATACTTATGTCAGGTCAGGTAATTCTTTTTTGATACATATCTTGATGCTACTCATCCTTGATTAACTATTAAAGCTTATAAATAGCAACGTGTTAAAAAACAGAATGGCTGCTTTTAGACAGAGTGAGCACATAACCAGAAGAAGGAAATTAGAAAATAAAAAGTTTTGTCTGCTTTTTCCTTTTCTGTAAATTAAGTTTCAGATAAACAGATGTTTTCATTAGACATAGGCATTGATTATTCTGTATAATCTTATCATTGTCTGCAGTATATCTCACCATGTACTTTCCTTGGAAAGCTGTCATTGTCTCTTCCACTAATTTGTAGTTACAGATCAATCTATGAAAAATTAGGATCTCCTATTCTGAAACACAGCATTTCGCTAACTGCCATTACTACAAAAATCAGAAATGTTGGCTAATAACTTAAAAAGTTAATTCATTCCAGTTTGCTAGCCTTTATAAAGTTTAGAGACATATCCAGAGTTAGGATATGCTCCTTACACTCCTCATTTAACTAAAAAAACGAGGGAGCTGTTTGAGTTTAAGATGTTACACTGAATTCACATGCAAAGTCAGATGGGGTCGCATTTGCAAAACTGGGAAAATTACCCTTTTCAAGAACATGACAACATGTCTAAAACCTTTCCAAACTTATATGCACATAGTCTAGTTGGTAATTGTATTTTTAAATAAGTTTAGTAAGTGTTCAAGACTTCTTCCACTTTTTGTCTTTCCTCACAAAGAAAAAAAGATCAAAAATTACTTAAGTATTTCAGTAAACTGAACAAAAATTAACACATTAAGAATGTTGCAAGCAAACCATTTCACACTTTTACTGGCCCTTTATTATCAGAAGAAAATAGTTTGCTTTATTTGCTAGGTTTTAATAGAGTAAATAGGCACTTATGTATTGTCTGCAGGTATCTGACAAAAGAACACTTGTGTGGTTAAATGAGTCATTATACAACTGGAGGCTATAGGAAACAACTCAGTTCCACATGATTGATTTACAAAGTTCATTCACAGCTCATTGCCTGTAGCAAAGTGCATGCCCACAGCTTGCAGCAGGCTCACCCAACAGCATTCTTTGCTATTTAGTGGCACATTATCAATAACAATCAATTTAACACAGCAGGCTTCTTAAATATCCCTTTCCAATCTGTGCCATCAACAGTGTCCAGTCAATACATTTAAATTGATCCTTAAATACATGTACAAATACACATCCATTTCATTTCAAAATGCAGGAGTAATGCAAATGACATTTATCTAATAAAAGCAAAAGGCCATGGTTAAATACCTATAATGAATACATGACATAAAAAGGACCAGCATAATATATATTCTCCTTCAGCAATGGAATTCACACTGTTCTTGATGTCTAAATCTATACCAGTATTTCTAGAATGTAAGCATACATGTCATATAAATCACTTACCACATTTCCATATTGTTACTATAATTAATGCTTTCTCAGATAACCATTTGCAAAATGCACCTAGTTTATATAAATTGGATATGGTTCAGTATAACAAAACAGTAATATGAAACACAAACATATTATTTTATATGCCTTAGTTAATTTGCAGTGATATCTTTCATCATAATAGCAACAGTTATCAAAAAGATGTTACAAAATTAGGGACCACAAGGAGTACATATACTGACAAATTGGTTGTTCACAGTGCTTCCCATATTTAAAATGTTACAATGTTGTTACAGTATTTCCTTTTGGTTCAAAAAATATATTCACCATGTATCAGTAAAACAGCTAAATGCTTTATGTGATTACCATCTTTGAATCTTATTTGGAATTCTTACACTTTTGCAGTGTTTTGGCTGAGACCCCCCCCCCCCCAACACCTTATGGAATTACTTTTTCTGCCACTCAGATCAAATAAACTATTACCAGCACTTACATAGATGTCAAGCTATTTATGGAAAACCTGACGGTGTTGGTTTTCATTACATGAAAAGCAATGATTTTGAATAAGGTAGCTTTTAAACCTCTTTTGATGGTTAGCACATACTTACTACTTAGGTTTATAGGTAAGTACTAGGCTATCTGCCTGAGGGCATCTATAAACCTAGCCAGAATGTGTTGGCTTTCGCCGCCCCTTAGATTAGTTCCCTGTGCATCAGTCCAGCAGAGCCATTAGTTCCCTGTGCCTCTGTCCAGCAGAGCCACTGCAGTGATCCCTGGGGTAAATTTTCTGTTTCCAATCCACTCGTCAAGGTTTCTCTTGAAGAGTGTTAGTGATGGGCTCTGCCTAATGTAGATTGGAATGCTCTTCCGAAGCATGGGGAGTCTCAGGGACAGGAATATATCCCTCCAGCATGTCCTATTTATCGTTGTGGTGAGGTTTAGATCCCTAGAGCGTGTGGCTCTTGGGGATTTGTTTTTTTTAGGTGAAGCATATCCATCAATTCTGGGTTGGCCATGGCCTTGTATGTCAGGCAGAGATCACCTCTGAGTAAGCAGTATGCAACCAAGTACAGCTGGAGTTTCTTCAATCAGGCTGCATAGGGCATATGTTTGAGGCCAGTAATCCTCTTGATGAGGTACTTTTGTGGTCCTTCCAGCTGTTGCAGGTGTCTTGTAAGGTACATCCCAAATGGGGTGTTGTACTGTATGATGGGTCTGATGAGTAGAGGGGCACAATAACCTCTTTTGTTCTAGATACAAACCCTTTTGTGATTAGGTGGGCCACATAGAAGGATTTTCTAACCACCTTGGCAATATGATTATCAAAGGAGAGATTACTATCTACTTGGGTCCCCAGATCCCCTAGTACATTTTCTGTATTAAGTGGACTAGTTTGCGGGTTCTTTGTTTTTTCCGAAGGGGATGACTATGCACTTTTTGGCATTTAGCTTGAAGTCATGATTTTGGTACCAGGTATCTGTCTCAGTGATACCCTTCTGGAGGATGTCTGTATCAGCTGGAGAGTCAATTATGGCCCCCAGTTTGCAGTCGTCTGTGAACTTGGTCAGCCATAGTCCTCTTGTGCTTGTCTGGACCTCTGAGAAGTGTATACTGAACAGGAGGGGTCCCAGGACTGAGCCCTGGGGGACTCCACTTGTAACTGATTTAGAGTTGGACCTAGAGCCTGCAACTCTCACTGTGTGGTTTCTATCCATGAGCCAACTGACAACCCATCTCGTGACATAGGGGTTTATGTTCAGGCTGGTGAACTTGTCTATAATACCAGAATGGGGAATGGCGTTGAAAGCCTTTGTGAGGTCTAGGTAGGTTGTGTGGACCTCCTTTCCCTCGTCTAAAGCCTTGGTAACTGTCTCAAAGAAGTCCACCAGGTTTAGGAGGCATGATCTACCCTTAACTGTGCTATATAAAACTCCATATCTAACTCCACACAAAATGAAGCTGCTGGACAACATGTGTCATTCCTTGTCCAGGAAATGTCTTTAAATGTCCATATATTTAGAAGCCTGCCTGAGATACAGTCATCCATCCATCCACAACCACTTTTTCCCATTTTTGTACATGGGGTTGGGGTGTCATTTCACCAGTGACAATAATCTAGAACCAAGTTTCACATTATCAGATGGCTGGTCTTGTCACAGTACGTCTTCCACACTACACACTCACACCTTTGGCCAATTTAGAGTGTCCAATCCACCTAATGCATGTCTTTGGAATGTGGGAGGAAACTGGAGCACCCAGCGGAAACTGAAGTGAACACAGGGAGGACATGCAAACTCTGTACAGAAGGCACCCCAGCTGAGAATTGAACCAGGAAACCTCTTGGTGTGAGGCAACAATGCTATCTCCTGTGCCATCATATATGTTGATTGGAAAGGAATAAAATGGCTGTGTGTCAGATAAACTTCAAATGTTATTTCAGGAGTGTATCAAAAGCCAATGCTGACTCTGTGCCATGGAGCAATGGAGACTTAAAGGTACTCCCATCTGCCTCAAATAGTGGCCTGGAAGGTAAAGGCTCCAGCCTGGGTGTAGCACATCACAGGGATCTAAAACTGAGCTACTTCTGTTTGCTGTAGCCCTCTCAGTTAATAACATTTTTTATGATTTAAAATTCATTAGCATCATACTTGCAACTAAATTTGCATATAAATGTATTGTGTTGCTAGCTAATAGATGTGCATCTACACTATGCATTTATATGACTATGAACATAATAGTTATGTTTGCTGGTGTGTGCTTCAGCAGCATTTAACTCCTAGCCTGCAGTGATCACCTCTGCTTTAATGCTTTCTCCCATGCAGATTATTTTCATGATAGATCAAACTGGTTGCATTCACCTCATCTGTTTAAAGTGTTTAGAATGGTTTAACTTTGACTGCCTAAGTGAAAATGAGATATATTCTGGCCATTCATTAGAAGTGTGTGTGTGTGTGTGTGTGTGTGTGTGTGTGTGTGTGTGTGTGTGTGTGTGTGTGTGTGTGTGTGTGTGTGTGTGTGTGTGTGTGTGTGTGTGTTTCACCATAGTAGCCTAACTCTTTCAGCCAGTCTAGGTAATATACCATATTATAGTTATCATATTTAATTAAGTGAATGAGATTCTTTTCACTGTGGGTTGACTGGTGATATTTAAGCCATCAATTTAAAACCATTAGTGAATTTCATTAACTTAATGAATTTTCTTGTATCCATGTATATTTTTGTTGCTTGCAAGTGCCTTTTCGTCCACAGA
This sequence comes from Protopterus annectens, assembly GCF_019279795.1. Classification (NCBI taxonomy): domain Eukaryota; kingdom Metazoa; phylum Chordata; order Ceratodontiformes; family Protopteridae; genus Protopterus; species Protopterus annectens. The sequence continues at coordinate 330,103,667 of NC_056742.1, forward strand.
TCACAAATGCTCATATTAGCTGAACTCCATTTTTAAATGTAAGTAAAAATATTACATTAGTATTCCCAAGTAGCTTAAGCAGTGATAGATGAAATATGTTTCATCATATTTTGTGACAGACTAACCACCAGCATAGACCCCCTCAGGAACATATTAATGTTAAGTCTGGTAAAGACAACATTTTGTAGGACACTTTTTTCTTCAGAGCAGTACCCTTTAATTATTGAAGTCAGCATATTCTGTTGTCACAGGAGGCCTTGATGGTGGTTATTATTATTATTATTATTATTATTATTATTATTATTATTATTATCATCATCTACTCCCCTCTTCAGCTATTAATTCATTCTCTATTGCCTCTCTTCCACATACTTTTATATGCAGCCCAGATATATCCAGTCTCTTCATAGTCTTATTACATGTTCCACAGCTTTTTTGTAATTAATGTCATTTATATTCAGTGATACACCATTTTAGTGTTTCATCTCATTTTCATGAAGTAATCCTCTATTCAATATTTCATTCCCAATTTAACGTTTCTATCATCCTCTCACTTCAGTCCACTTTTCTGGCCCTCCTCATCCTGTATCTCTCTCTCTCTCTCTCTCTATATATATATATATATATATATATATATATATATATATATATATCCATTATTTAGGAAAACTTTTCTTTTGTTGAGTGGAGCTTTTCATGCATGAATTGCTGATGGTGTATTTGGTTGATTTTGTCATAGTCATCATAAGGATTTTGATTACAGCATAATGCATATTGATTCACTTTGGTTGATGTCATGTGATTGTGGAGACAGGATAAATAAATATATATGTTAGTGGATGCATGGTGGAGCCCCCATACCAGATGCGCTGGAAGCAGACCCCCACAGAAAAAACATTTGTGAAGGTTGTAGTTTATGTGATGAGTTTGCTTGAGAGGGTAAAAAAAGTAGTGTTATATTGCTTAGTGGTCTGTGTTTGTTTATTAAAATGCAACCTGTGCAGTTTCAGTCTGCAGTCATTACAGGTTTATGGTATGTGCAGTTATGCAGTGTAATGCTTGATTAAGTAATCTGACGTATTGTATGTCGACTGAAAATAGAAGGGGAAGTGGTGGAACATATTAACAGCTTCAGGTATCTGGCAGGGGTGGTTGAAAAGAAGGCTAGAATCAGAGGAGCTGCATCCAACTCACATAGAGAATAAGGGCAGTCTGTGACAGATAGTAAATAAATCTGAGCCATGCAGGCAGAGCAGCTGAGGAGGCTAGAGGTGATGGAGATAAAGTATCTGAGACAGGTGGTGGGATGCACACTGTGGGACAGATAAAGAAATGAGGACATTGGAGCAGAAACCAAAGCAGTTCCGATTGCAGAGAAAGTAAAAGAGACTGATTACAGTGCTTTGGGCACATGTGCAGGAAGGCAGAAGATGATCTGGTGAAGGTGGTTGGGAGAGACAGGAAGAATGAAAGAGGAAATGAAGATGTCCAGCAAACAGATGGCTGCGCTGTGTGAGAACAGGGCAGTGCTATTGAATAGATGCTGAAGATCAATGGCACAACACCATCTGCTTCTGATAGTGATGATATTGTATGTTGACTTCAGGACATTTAGATGAATGGCAATATAACTGTATGGCTCTATTACATTTTGTTAAAGAGCACTTTGTTTGACTCCATGTTTGGGTGGGTTTAAATGTTAAATACTGGGAATGTCAGCTGTGTTTATTTTGTAATGGATAATGGCCATATACTTTTGTAAGATAAGTGGGGCTGGGATGGGAATATGTGTTTGCAGGTTATGGTTAGGATAAGGGCTAGGTAAAAGGATGCAATGTGTGTTGCCTGTATGTGAGCATTGGTTAGGGTTAAAGTAATGGTCAGATTAGGGGGCCAGAAGTAGTGTTGTGCATGTTTAATAGTGTGTGCGTGTGTCTTGTGTAGTGGTAGTATTGGGAACAAGGGACTTTTATACATTTTTGGCACTGTTCCCTTGACTAGACTAGGCCACCACTGCTCTGTCATTGTCCAGAACCATTATCTGTGTGCCTATTCTCCCAGTGCAGTGACTTCTAAGATGTTGAGTTTCATGAAATGCCATTCATACCACAACCAAGCATCACCATCTTTCAATCTTGGGTTTTCCCTTATCATCAAACAATATACCAGTAAAAGAAAGCTTCACTTAGGTTCTTTTTCCAGTTATCCTAGGATCTGGAGCTTTTCCCAAGACCACTAATGGTGCAGTCAACTGCCGAAAGTGTAGGACTTCCACCTCCATGATATCCTGACCCCCTGATACTCTGCTGCATCTAACAATTCAAACACATCTACATATTCTCTTGCTGAATCTTTTTCTTTAGCACTACAGGAATATGAGGCATGATAAACATGCCTTGACCCCCTGCCCTGTACACTCTGTAATACCAAGGTCTGAACAACCTGACTCGGCTCCACTTCAGCCACCTGGCCAAACAGCCCAAACTGTAACTGCAAGAGCCTCAAACACCCCCACCCCAGGCTTCGGGACCACCTAAGCTGTCTTTCTATCCCTGTTCAACATACCCTTCCAGGGTTGACTGACTTGCTTCCTGGGTTCCCACTGTCAAAATTCCTAAAGACACAGCCTATCTTTTACATCTAAATCCTGCAACAAACTTAATGGTGCTCATCTGCTACTTGGTTCTGATCCACCTCCTTAGTGCATTGACAACATTAGCCTTACCCGAGGTAGGCTGAAACAAATAGTTCCAGCTTGACTCTTGTGACTTCTTCTCCCCCATTGTTTTGACTTTTCTACTGCCAGAGGCCCTCCTACACCCTTGCACTTCCTCCGTTCTCACATCCGCCTCTCCTGTGTAGGTTCTACCTATGGCTGTGGTTTTCCCACTACATCCTCGAAAAAACTTCCTTCCTGTAACATTATGGCCTGCTACTTCTTCCTTAGCTCTTCCACACTCATCATCCTACAAAAGGAAGACAAACATGAGCAAGGTATCAAACATGTGCCAAGACCCCCCACTCACAATTAGCATAAAGCCCCCTAACACATACCTAGCCTGGCCTGACTAGAACTTCCTGACTTGACAAAGCTGAGATAGTGCCGGCTTCTCAGATTTGTACCCCAGGCCTCCACCAATAATTGCAGTTGACACCTAAAGTAACTTAGAATTGTCGGAAAAGACTAGACTGCTCACTTAACCCCAAAAGACAATAAGGCCATAACATGCCATAACCTGTCATCTCTAATAACCAGTGCCTCCTCAGCATCCTCTGATATCCCTTAAATGCATCCCCTTTCACCCCCATTCATCCCCACCCCTCCTCCCCTTGTCTTGTCCCTCCCTTTAAATGGAACAACCGAATGTTGCCCCAATTTGTAATATGTAAGTATATAACTATACAGTAATTTATTTAAGAATGTAAATGCATGCATGTACCAGTTTGCAGTACTCCTGTTCTCTTCTTCAGAGAACATGAACCAGCTCCAAGCAACTCTGTGACATGCCTCTTGACCTGCTTACTGAGCCACCTCTCACAGCTTTGTGACATGCCTCTTGACCTACTTACTGAGCCACCTTCCACAGCTCTGTGACATGCCTTTCGACCTGCTTACTTAGCCACCTCCCACAGCACATGCCTCTCGACCTGCTTACTGAGCCACCTCCCATAGCTCTGTGACATGCCTCTCAACCTGCTTACTGAGCCACCTCCCACAGCTCTGTGACATGCCGTTCGACCTGCTTACTGATCCACCATCCACAACTCCCTGGGACAACACTACAAGCCAGTAACAGCTAATAGCCAACTGTATATCCCTCCACTTTCCTTCCACTCGCTCACCTCATGCCTCCAGAATCAGGGAAAACTCCACTGCCAGTAAATTTAATGAGGCCATGTGCTACAAGAAAAGGCAGTGTGAATTATCCTGTTGTTATAAGCAACAAACTCAGTAATTCTATCTGTGATAATTAGTAACAGCAGAAAAAAATATCTTGCTTGTGCATGCCAGTGGTGGGAGAGATGATGAGGGAAGGGACCAAATTTAGAGCCTGACAAGAATGCTTAGATAACAACAAAGCATTCAGCAACTGCAGGAGGAGCTAAGAGGACTGAGCAATTACTGAGCAGTGAGTGGAGACCAGATGACCTAGAGCTCTCTTCCAGCTATATCTTGTATCAAGGACATCATGATTATAGAACAATACTTCCTGGGACTCTTAAGTACCTTGGCTGCCTTTTTCTCTGACCAGTCACAGCAAATGCTGAGCTCATAAGAGGAAACAATGTCTTCCCCTCCTCCCATCCCCACTGGACTACCAGCCCAGCTCATAACAAGGTATGCTACAGCCATTACAACTACCCCACCTATGTTTAGTACTGCTACACAGCACTGAAAACTTATTGGGTCACTTGCTACTTCTTTCCACCAATCAGTTTCTTCTCCTTCTTCTTCTGTTTCCTAGTAAATCCTCTATTTTCCCTACCCAAAGCCCTCCATAAACCCCCAGTCAATAACCTACCTTTACTACCATGGACAACTGATTCAGCCCCTTATTCTCATCCCACCCTAACTTAAATATCCCCAGCCATACCCAGTATCAATAACCTACCCACACCCCCATGGAAAAATGATTTAGCCCCTTAATCTAATCCCACCTTAACTTAACTATCCCCAAAGCATACCCAGTATCAATAACCTACCCAGACTCCCATACAAAAATCATTCTTCCCCTTACTCTCATCCCACCCTAACTTAACTATCTCTAGACTATACCTAGTATGAATAACCTGCCCACACGACAAAGCCTCTTATTCTAATCTCACCATAATGTATCTTAATGCTACCTTTCCTACTAACCATAAAAACTGCCCATCTCCCTCTACTAAAGGGACCCTATCCCCAGACCATACCAGCAAGTACCTTCACAAACAATTTAACTTCCATAATCTCCCAAATCTCCAAATAGCCCCAATACCTAAAAAGTCTGTCTGGCACCACAACATTCACTTGATTTCTAGCCATTGATAGACTTGTTGGCTACAATCTCTTGAATCAAACAAACAACTTCTATAACTTCCATTTAAATTCTCATTCACCACTTCCCCCACATAGGTTCATAGGTGTGTACTAGGCTAATGGCCCTGGAGCCTTTACAAGCCTAGCCCATAGGATTACCCTGGCATCGTGCCGCCCGACCTTAGTTCCCAGTGCAAGTAGAGCCACTGGAGTGATCCCTGGGGTGAATTTTTTATTTCCCATCCATTTATCAAGATTTCTCTTGAAGAGGGCTAGTGAGGTGCTCTGTTTGACATGTATGGGAAGTCTATTCCATAGCATGGGCAGTCTCTGGGTTATGAACCTGTCCCTCCAGCTTGTTCTGTTGATTGTGGTAATGAGGTTGAGGTCTCTGGAGTGTGTGGTGTGGTGGGATTGGGATTTCTTGAGATGTAGCATTTCTAACAGAACTAGGTCAGACATGGCTTTGTAAATCAAGCAGAGATTGCCTCTAATTAGGCGATATGAGACAGATAATAGTTGGAGTTTTTTAGTCTGTCCATGTAGGACAATTGTTTAAGGCCTAGGATTCTCTTTGTGAGGTACTTTTGTGGCCTCTCCAGTTGTTGCAGGTGTGTAGTGAGGTACTTGCCAAATGGGGCATTGTACTCAATGATTGGCCTAATGAGGGAAGAGTAGAGGGAGACAATGACCTCTTTCTTCCTGGATGCAAAACCCTTAGTAATGAAATGTGCCACATAGAAGAACTTTCTGACCACAGTGGCAATGTGGTGGTCAAAAGAGAAGTTGCTGTCAACCTGTGATTCCAGATCTCTTTTAACAGCTTCTGTGTTCAGTGGACTACCGTCAATGTGGTAATTCATGGGGACTAGGTTTTTCCCAAAGGGGATGATGACACATTTTTTGGCATTGAGCTTAAAGCCATGGTTCTGACACCAGTTGTTGGTCACAGTGAGGCCTTTCTGTACGATATCAACATCACTTGGGGAGTTAATAATAGCTCCCGACTTACAATCATCTGTGAACTTTGTCAGCCAGAGTCCCTTCATGTTGGCCTGAACTTCAGAGAAGTAGATACCAAACAGGAGAAGACCCAGGACCGAACCCTGTGGGACTCTACTTGTGACTGGTTGGCAGTCTGACTTGGAGTCAGCCAATTTCACTCAGTGGGTTCTATCTGTGAGCCAGTTTGCAACCCACCTAGTGATATAGGGGTTGATGCCTAGCTTATTGATTTTTTCTATGATTCTGAGTGGGGAATGATATCAAAGGCTTTGGCCAGATCAAGGTATGCTGTATGAACCACCTTGCCATTATCCACAGCTCTGGTGACTGATTCAAAGAAGTTGACCAGGTTGAGCAGGCATGATCTACCCTTCACAAAACCAAACTGTGTGGGATCCAGAGTTCGAAGATTCCCTATATCCTTGTTTGTTAGGTCCATGATTATGTGTCCCATAGCCTTGCATATCAGACTCGTCAGGCTAATGGGGCAATAGTCTCCAGGGTCTGTAGTTGCTCCTCCTTTGTGAAGAGGGATGACTGTAACAGTGCGCCATTTGGTAAGGACAAACCCTGAGGTGAGGCTGTGATTGAACAGGGCACAAAGGTGAAGTGCCAGTTCACTCTCTAGTTCATGTAGAACACAGCAAGGGATATTGTCAGGTCCCATAGAAGCTGTATTCTTGGCCTTGGGCAGTGCTGTTTTAACCTGTGCAGCAGTAATACTAGGTGTGTGGCAATCTGCTGGTATTATGATTGCTCCTTTGGTGGGGGAGAGAGGGATAAAGCTGGCACTGAATCTATCTGCCAGTATATTGGCAATATCTGTTGGCTTGGTATAGGAGGTACCATTGTGCAGTAGCTCAGAACAAATCTGGGTATTGCTGTGGAGATTCTCTACATAACTATAGAAGGCATTGTTGTTGTGTTTACTATCTGCTCCAATTCTGCTTTCATAGCTAGATTTAGAGGATTTGATGAGGGATCTCAATTTTGTGTTGAGGCTGCTAAGGGAGTTTTTCCTGTTTTGAGACTTCACCTTATTCCACACCAGTTTCCTCCTTCTGTTGTAGACTTTGTTTATGGCAGGGGATCACCAGATTGGCTTCCTTTTTTTGGAGGAGAGGGTCTTGGTTCTTTTGGGTATGGCAAGATACATGCATTTGTGTACATGTTCATACAGTGCATTGGTGTATGATTTGGTGGTCATGCAACTGTTCGCCATTTGCTTGGGTGCCGTGAAGTTAGACACCTCTGTTTTTAGAAGCTCAAAATTAGCTTTGGATAAGTTTTTCATGGTGGTTACCTTTGCGAGGTGGGTGGCAGGGTTGTGGATTTCCGAAGTGATTAGTTTGTGGTCGGAGCTAACCAGGGAGGAGTTGACTAATGGTGTAGAGCAACGGTCGCCCATGTTATTAATGACCAGGTCAAGGATGTTGCTACTTCTAGTGGGGGTAAGAACAAGCTGGTCCAGAGCATTGGAATTAATGAATTCCAGGAAAGGTTGGGCAAGTGTATTGGTACATGAGTAGTTTTCCCAGTTAATGGTGGGGTAGTTGAAGTCGCCCAGTATGAGAGTATTAGGTTGGATCCTAATATTCTCTAGGGTGCTTAGGAACATGGAGTGTGAGCCTTGGGACATGGTTGGGGACCTATAGTAGGCTATGACCTGAATCACTGTCTTAACCAATGTTAGCTGCACCTGAAGTATCTCTGATGCATTATGTTGGGTTACCAGTCTGGAGGTGTGTGCATCCTTTATGAATATGGAAACACCACCACCTTTGGAGCTTCAGTCCAAGTTCTGGGTCAAAAGGTGTGGAATGAGTTATAGGCTGGTAGTGCAGGGGTGCTTTCTGCTGCCTTGAACCAGGTCTTTGTTACAGCACAAATGTTGATGTTCTCCATTTTAAGGAGTCCTTCGAGCAAGTGCATTTTGAGATTTAGACTTCTAGCGTTGAGCAGCATGACCCTTAGATTGCATTTGTTTGTAGCTGTTATGGTGGTAATTTGGTCTTTGGAAGATCACCTAAAAAAAGCACTATAGAGGTGGCAAGACCCTTGGCCAGTATCCGGAAGCCCAGGGGTGACAGATGCAGACCATCTCTGGCAAAGCATTGAGGTCTGTCAATCATGTCATCCCAGGCAGACAGATACTGGATCCCCTTAGAATGACACCAGAAACTTAGCCAATTGTTGAAATCAATCATTTTCTGCTTTATCTTTTCCTTTCACTACCTCATACCCTTTAAAATCTACTAACTTCCTATTACCCCTGCTATCTCTATGCCCTATCCTTACTTCTCCCTAAATCTGTGTCCACTTACATCATTTCCATAACTACAAATCCTCAGGCAAGCATCCACTAACAAAAACATCTACTTAGGCAGACTCCTTTTAATGCTATATGTTGTACTAATTTTACCTATTGTACTAATTTGTATTACGGTTATAGACTTCTGTAAGCTAAGACTAAAATTGGTCCATTGAATTGGACAACAAAATAAGAACTAATTGATAACTAAATTAAATAATTACAATTTCCCTGATGGCTTAATGATTATATATTTAATTTTCTGTAAATTGTAAATTGAAAGCTGTTACATTTAGCTGAGATTATAGGTGCCATAGGGCATTATTTTAGCTATACTAAACAGCTATCTGATATTCAAAGTTGTTACCAGTTATTAACATTTTAACTGATTCGTGTTTACATATTGATAAAAAGGATAGTTAAGCTTTTGTCAGGTAATCATTCCTTCTTTCATTCCTTCATTCATTTATTATTGAAGAGTGGGTTGTTCTGGGATTCAGAAAGGCTTAATGCAATTAGGAAGCCTTAGTTCAAAAGGTTTCCACATCATGCAAAGTCTTCTGAATTAAGAGACCACTCTACCCATGAAGATTTCCCTTCATGGAGACCAAAGCGAAGAGATTGGTCTTGTGTGTGAAGTCACATGCTAAAGCAGCAGTCCAGTGGAGTGGCTAATGTTAAATAGGAATGTGTTCTCCATCAGAAATGTCTGTTGCTCCCTATTTGCTTGGCTGAGTGAATTTAGAGAATTGCTCAGGCATGCAAAAATTTTACATTAAGAGGAAAACGTGGATATTCGAAAATCATGGCAGTTACTGATTCACTCCTGTGTCTGTACTTGGGTGCAGGTATGAAAAATGAAGAAGTGAGGGTAGGGAGGTGGTCATGTGTGGATGTGTGTGTTCATGTGTGCAGGGATATGAATGGATGAGGATGCATGAATGTGTGTGTGCATATGCTGTGACCGTGCTTCTGCCAGGGTCATTAAACAAGGCAGTGTTGGCAGGGAATTAAAAGTATAGCTGTGTGGGTGTGTGTGTGTGTGTGTGTGTGTGTGTGTGTGTGTGTGTGTGTGTGTGTGTGTGTGTGTGTGTGTGTGTGTGTGTGTGTGTGTGTGTGTTTGTGTGTCTACTGGATACCTTTGCTAATCTGAAACATGGGCTGCTAGGGAGAACACTGAGGGGGCTAGGTCTGACAGTTCTAGTGTTCAACTAAGAGACATCGCAATGAGATGATAATTAGGTATTCTGCATTGGAGCTACCTGTCTCTAAATCACACGCTCTCAACATTGCAGTATTGACCAGCCAGAGCTGGGAAATTGGCATGAGCAGTTAACATGTTATTGAATTCTTTCCATAATATTGATACTGGGCTCTTTTTCTCTAGTTAGTATGAAGTATGATAAAGCAAAGTAGTAGAAATATAAACAGAAGAACAAAGTAATAGTATTAGCCTTATTGTACTAAAGCTGCACTTCAGAGATTATATAATACTGTCAAATTCTTTGTAGACATTTTTATCAGCTTTCTCTCTGACCTGTCTAGACACTGCTTATCTCTCCCAGTTTACAAACAATGGTATGTCATTGTATTAACACAAATAGCTGTTACAAAACATTATTGTTGGTATCTCTAAAAAATCTGGCTGGAGAGAAGTTCTTTTGGTGTTAAAAATGACTAGTGTTACTGAGAAAGGGAAAATGTCCTCAATGTGCTTCAATGATACCAAGAGGAAGATGCATAGATCTAAGGGGAATGTATATCAGAATACCAAGTAGGAGTTTGTATATTTTATTTTATTTATTTAGTTTATTTATTTGCATTTGTTTACGAGGAGGTCTACTGGGCTGGTGTGAGCCCGTTTTCAGTAGATGCCTGGTGAGAAAAGCTCCAAAGACAAACAACATGATAAAGCTACAGAATCAAAGTACAGAAATCAAGCAGTGATGGTACAGAACACATTACAGAACAGGTGATACAATAAAACAGATAATACTAGTTATACAGATGTTAGATTGTAAGTATGCAAGCCAATCAAGAATACAATTGATGACATGGGATAATAGCGAATGCGTGAACAATACAGTAACTGCAGTTTGGCAATAGAGAGGGAAAGATGGAGAGCAGCAGATTAAAGATACGGAGAGTGAGGGACAGCCTTAGAGCTACTGCTATATAGGCATCAGGAGTGAATAGAAGATATGGTAGGTAACAGATGTAGTAGATTATATGTGGATGGGTGGGACATATTGGACTTAGTACATTGGAAGCACTGAATGTATATATGGGGAGTCTGAGCCATAAGTGAGATGGGGAGGAAAAGTAGGAAGGCTAGGAATATTGAATTTTTTTATAGTCAGTGCTGGTACATTTACATAGCCATTTGGGAAACAAGTGCTGTTTCAGCGAAGTTTTAAAGCATTTGGGGTTACTAATAGACCTGACTGAAAGAGGGAGAGCATTCCATAGTATTGCTATAGGATATGGGTAATTCATTTAGGTTCATAGGTTTATAGGTAAGTACTAGCTATCTGCCCAAGGGCATTTATAATCCAAGCCAGAATGTGTTGGCTGTCACAAACCACCTTAGATTAGTTCCCAGTGCCTCTGTCCAGCAGAGCCATCAGTTCCCTGCGCCACTGTCCAGCAGAGCCATTAGTTCCCTGCACCACTGTCCAGCAGAGTCAGTGAAGTGATCCCTGGGGTAAATTTTCTGTTTCCCATCCACCCGTCAAGGTTTCTCTTGAAGAGTGTTAGTGAGGGGCTCTGCCTGATGTATATTGGAATCCTGTTCCAAAGCATGGGGAGTCTCTGGGATAGGAATCTATCCCTCCAGCATGTCCTATTTATCATTGTGGTGGGGTTTATATCTCTAGAGCGTGTGGCTGTCTGGGATTTGTTTTTTTTTTTTAGGTGGAGCATGTCCATCAGTTCTGGTTTGGACATGGCCTTGTATGTCAGGCAGAGATCACCTCTGACTAAGCGGTATGCAACTGAATACAGCTGGAGTTTCTTGAGTCGGGCTGCATAGGGCATCTGTTTGAGGTCAGTAATCCTCTTGGTGAGGTACTTTTGTGGCCTTTCCAGCTGTTGCAGGTGTCTTGTAAGGTACATCCCAGATGGTGTGTTGTATTCTATGATGGGTCTAATGAGTGATGAGTAGAGAGGCACAATAACCTCTTTTGTTCTAGATGCGAACCCTTTTGTGATTAGGTGGGCCACATAGAAGGATTTTCTAACCACCTTGGCAATATGATTATCAAAGGAGAGATTACTATCTACTTGGGTCCCCAGATCCCTTATTACATTTTCTGTATTTAGGGGACTACCACCTATGTGGTAGTTCACGGGTATTTTGTTTTTTCCAAAGGGGATGACTATGCACTTTTTGGCATTTAGCTTGAGGCCATGATTTTGACACCAGGTATCTGTCTCAGTGAGACCCATCTGAAGGGTGTCTGTATCAGCCAGAGAATCAGTTATGGCCCCTAGTTTGCAGTCGTCTGCGAACTTGGTCAGCCATAGTCCTCCTATGCTTGCCTGTACCTCTGAGAAGTATATACCGAACAGGAGGGGTCCTAGGACTGAGCCCTGGGGGACGCCACTTGTAACTGGTTTAGAGTCGGACATAGAGCCTGCAACTCTCACCATGTGGGTTCTATCCATGAGCCAGTTGACAACCCATCTCATGACGTAGGGGTTTATGTTCAAGCTGGTGAGCTTGTCTATAATACTAGAATGGGGAATGGTGTTGAAAGCCTTTGCGAGGTCTAGGTAGGCTGTGTGGACCTCCTTTCCCTCATCTAATGCCTTGGTAACCATCTCAAAGAAGTCCACCAGGTTTAGGAGGCATGATCTGCCCTTAACAAAACCAAACTGGGTAGGTCCAAAGTTTGGAGGTTCCCAATGTCTCTGTTAATGAGTTCCATGATGATGCATTCCATAGCCTTGCAGACCAGGCTAGTCAGGCTTATAGGGTGATAGTTCCCGGGGTCCTTTGTGGCTCCACCTTTGTGGAGCTGGATAACTGTTGCTGTGCGCCACTCTATGGGTATGTAGCCTGTAGAGAGGCTGAGGTTGAACAGTGTGTTTAGGTGAGGGGTTAGTTCATTTTATAGCTGTTGTAAGACACAGCCTGGGACCCCATCTGGTCCCATTGAAGCTGTGTTTTTGGCTTTGGATAGGGCTGTTTTAACCTGTGCATCAGTGATTGATGGGGCCCTACATTCTTCTGGTATGCTTATGGGCTCTTTAGGGGGTGAGAGGGGGGTGAAGTTTGCACTAAACCTGTCTGCCAAAATGTTTGCAATATCAGTCGGTTCAGTGTATTTTGTGCCATTCTGCACTAACTCAGAGCAGATCTGAGAGTTTCCACTTAGGTTCTTGACATAGCTAAAGAATGCTTTGTGGTTATCTTTGGAGTCATTGGCAATTTTTCTTTCGAAACTAGCCTTGGATGATTTAATGAGGGATCATAGTTTCTTGCTGATACTGATCAGGGATGTCTTTCCTTCTTGGGAATTTACTCTTTTCTGTACTAGTTTCCTCCTTCTGTTGTATAGCTTGTTTATGGCAGGGGTCCACCAGACTGATTTCCTTTTCTTGGAAGAGTGAGTCTTGGTTTTATTTGGGATAGCACGATCCATGCATTCCTGCAGATGCTCCTAGAGTGCCTTTGTAAAGGTTTCAGCAGCTTGGACAGCATTGATGACCATGTCCAGTATGTTGTTCCCTCTGGTGGGGGTGTTGACCAGTTGATCCAGGGCATTCGAGTTTGTAAATTCTAGAAAGCATTGGGAAAGGGAGTTAGTACATTAGTAGTTCTCCCAGTTTATGTTTGGGTAATTGAAATCACCCAGTATTAAGGTGTTTGGTAGGACCTTCATATTTCCCAGTGTCTCCAGAAATGCGGAATGGGGGTCCTGGGCCATGGTGGGTGATCTGTAGCAAGCTACAATTTGGATTGCAGTTTTGCCCATTGTTAGTTGCACATGGATGATCTCTGATGCATTGTGCTGTGCCACTAACCTGGAGGTGTGGGTATCCTTTATGAATATGGATACACCCTTGCCTTTTGTGTTTTGGTCCTGGTTCTGTGACCAGTGGAAAGGTTATGTTTTGCTACATTAAGGAGCATCTGATTGCCTGACCACAGACATCTATTTGGGTGATAAATGGTAAACAGAGAGGAGAGGGCAGGACAACTAGAAGGCTTATAAATTAGCATATGAGCTGTGGTTAGTTGCATGTATGATACATGTTGGGGAGGTTCTAGCCATTTTAGACATTGGAGTGATACACAGTGGTGGGAGGAGTGTTTGGCACTGTTTGACACTAATTTTACTATTTTATTGTAGCATGAGTCTAGTTTGGATTTAAGAAAGGATTGTATATTAATAAGGACAGGTGCACCATTCAGCAAGGATGGAAGTAGAAAAGAAGGGGCAAGGGATAGTCTTGCTGCATAGGTGAAGAAATGTCTGTGCATGTACAGGATGCCTAGTTTCTGATGTTTTTTTTTTCATGTTTGTGTTAACATGCTGGTTGAAAGTTAGGTGTTCATCTAGGCTAATGCCTAAAAGTTTGGTATATGGGACTGCTTCGAGGCAAGTGTTGAGAGAGTTGATAGTAAATTCATTTTGGTTGGGGTGTTGTTTTTTGGGTGGCGAATAACATGAGTTTGGTTTTATTAGCATTTAGGGCTAAATGGTTATTATACATCCAAATTTCAGTGGAGGTGAAGATTTTGGGTGAGTGTAAGTAGTTCTGAAGTAGACTTGGTCATGCAGATGATGGTGGAGTCAGCTGCATATTGAATAACATTAACATGGGGTATGCAGGTATGGAAATCATTAATGAAAATGCTGAAGAGCAGTGGACCTAGTATGGACCCTTGTGGGACTCCAGTATTGATGCTGAGGAAAGGAGAGATGGATTGATGCCATCTGGTTGCGTGTTATCTATCTGTAAGGTAGTTGGAAAACCAGCCTAGAGTAGGGGCAGATATGCCTAAATTGGAGAGCTTGGTCAGAAGAAGCGGGTGGGAGACAGTATTGAATGCCTTGGAAAAGCAAAGAAATAGTGAGGAGGCAAGGTATCCTGAGTCTTGAACATGGTTGACTGTGTCCAAGAAAGATATTAGAGCAGTGGTGGTGCTATGACTAGGCCTAAACCCATGTTGGGTTGGGGAGAGGAGGTTGTGGTGTAGTAGGTAGTTAAGTAGTTGGCAATGGATACATTTTTCCAGAAATTTGGAGATGGGAGAGAGGATGGCAATTGGACAGAAGTTAGATATATCATTATTGTTTCCACCTTTGTGGAGAGGGAAGATAAATGCCTTTTTCCAGATGGTTGGAGTGAAGGACTCTTGAATGGATCTGTTTAGTAGTATACTAATGGGATAGGCTATAGCATCTTCTGATTTTTGAAGGAAATCTGGTGGTAAGTTATTTGAAGCATTTGATCCATGTTTAAGTTTAAGCAGGATTTTTTTTTTATGGTGGAGGTAGGTATGGGTATGACATAGAAGTTTGGTCTTGCTATAGCAGATGGGTCTGGAGGCAGTGGGTTGATTAGTGGGAAGTTGGCAGTGAACTGAATATACTGTTTTTAAAGAATGAGTTAAAAAGTGAGGCAGTTTTAGCTGGGGCAATGTCTGGATCAGGGGAGGGATTATCACTTTTGCCTGGATATAATAGAGAGTTTATGAACCTCCAGAACTTTTTAGGATTCTGCATATGGTCGTTTTGCAGAGTAATGTAGTAGTCTTGTTTATTTTTGGTGACAAGGCACTTTACTTGATTATGCAATTGTTTGTATTGAGCAAAGTCTGCAGGGAGTTTTATACTGTATTTATTTACTGACTACTAAACTACATTGTTGTACTGAAATTGTCTGCTTTACTGTGCCTGTTAAATCACATTTTATTGCTGTTTTTACTTTTTGCAAAGCGTTTTTGTTAATTTCACTCTTGTTTGTTAAGTATTTTTCATTGTTTTTAAGTGACCTGTTCTGCTTGTTCTGGTTTTCCCATCAAGCAGTATTTAAATAACTGATCTGTTAACTGTTTAAAACATTCTTTAGAGCCTCCTTGCTTTTTTAGTGCATCACTGCTATTTTTTCTGCTGTTTTAAACATTCTCTAGTGTTTGCTGCTGAAACTAGGGTAGTTAGTAGCTCTGGCCTAGTTCTGATACAGGCTTGCTGCTTCTGGAACTGTTTGTAGTGGTTTGTTCTGAGGGCACTTTTCCATTATCGAGGCAACAGGTGTAATGATCAGTTGGAATGTTAGCACACGGTTGCAATTTATCTTTATTTTAGTTTGTGTTTCTGTTTCTTGTTTTTAAAAGTGAATGTGTAAATAATTAGATGCCCAACTACCCAGTGATATCGCAGTTTGTGTTGCTGCCTCACTGTATGTAATTCTCCGGTTGTGTTGCTTGCTGCAAGTGTGCATGTCCTCATCTCTTCTCTGTATGGTGTGAGTTTTTTTA
Organism: Protopterus annectens; assembly: GCF_019279795.1. Lineage (NCBI taxonomy): Eukaryota > Metazoa > Chordata > Ceratodontiformes > Protopteridae > Protopterus > Protopterus annectens. Next base: position 330,119,495 of record NC_056742.1, read on the forward strand.
CTGAGCATGTCAGTTTCTTCATACATCCCACGGACAAGGCTGAGTCAAACTGGTTTATGTGTGTTTCCTGCAATAAATGGGACCATGACCCTGTCTAAGTTTAGGTTTTTGCTTAATGTCCATTGAGTACTAAGACAAAAATTCACCTGCCTTGCGATTCCGAGAATAGGTGCTGTAGGGGACTGGCCTTTACCCTCTTGTCTTCTGCAAGGGATGGCTGACTTCAAGACGTGAGGCGATATATTTACACCCTTTTCCATAACTTCTTATAGGTGGGTTTGTTTTATATTAACAAACTGGAATGAGTTGAGTGATGGATGTTTTTAATGGACAGAAGAACAGGGAAGGTGAACAGTTGGATTTGTTGCAGGCCTGTTGTTCCTAGTTGAAGATTCACACCGAAGCATGCTGGTTTATATAAATGTTTGCTTTCAAGAAACACATTACTTCTGCAAGTCAGTTTCATTTTAACCCCTGTGCGTATGTGTGGGTGTGCAAAAATAAATATTTTTGCTTTGCACCTGTCCTGTTCTTTACGGATATGTTCATTTTGAAAAATTTATATAGATATTTTTGGCTTTTATTTTTTTATAGAAATTAACTAGTAAAAGTAAAGCCATATCTGCTTCAAATTATAAATACAAGTCTGGCGCTCAGAAAGGGAAATTTAAGTATGAAAAATAAGCGAAAGCATCACACGGTAGTCAATCGATAAAATTCTTTAAATATGGTGACGAAAAGAATTTAGCGCATAGTACTAATCATGAAGATAGCGATTATGAGAATTCAGAAATTCAAAAATCAGTCGAAGAGGAAGCGACTGCCACTGTTGCAGCTGTCGTAGAACAAGGAAATGAGAAACCTCAAGAAGAACTAACTGTGAAAGAATATGATACAGTCGATACTTCAGTTACACATCATTTTGAAAATCCTGATGTAAAATATGGTGATCCTGGTACATGGCTTAGAGTAATTTCAAATAACCTGTGACAAGAAATAGTACAACTCACCACCTGTCAAGAATTCCAAAAGATATCTAAGAAATTGCCAAAGGATGTTAATGTTAGAGAATTTCAAGAGTTTCTTTTATATAAAAAAATGAAAGATAATAGAACAAGTGAACATTTTCCACGAGAATGACTAACATGGAGTGCATCAAAAGAAATTCTTAACTGCCTACCATGTCAACTTTTCTGCGATCCACTTAACAAAAGTTTAAGCTGTTTAGCTCAAGAAAGATTTTCACCTAAAAATAAACCGTGGAAAAAGTTATCTAACATTTTGCCATCTCATGAAAATAGTGCTGAACATACGAAACAATATGCAGCTTGGAAATGTCTTTTGGATTCATTAAAAGAACATGGAATCAATAAAGACCTCCAACTCCAAATTCAGTCTGAGACAACCAAGTGGAAAGCTATTCTGCAACGAATTTTAGACGTAACACTTTTTTGGGCATCTAGAGGTTTAGCGTTTCAAGGAGAGAACACAACAATTGGAAATGTCCACAATGGATATTTTTTAGGACTTTTGGAACTAATTGCATAATATGATGAAGTAACATGACAACACCTTGCTAAAGTTCAACAAAATCAGATAGAAGAAGGAAGAAATATGAAAGGATCTGTCCATTATTTGTCGTGGTATTCTCAAAATGAGTTTATAGGCCTTTGTGCAGACCAAGTTCTTAACACCATTCTGGATCAAAGAAGGGACTCAATTTTTTATGGCATAATTGCTGATGCAACATCAGATATCTCACACAATGAACAAAATGTCCTGATTCTCAGATATGTATTTCAAAACAAAGATTTAAACAAATTTGAAGTAAATAAACGTTTCATTGAATTCATAAATTTTACTGGGAAAACTGGACAAAAAATAATTAAAGAAATACTTGTTACTCTTGAAAAACACAATATACCTCTTCAAGATTGCCGTTCACAAGGGTATGATAATGCCAGCAATATGAGTGGTAAAGTAATCGGCGTTCAAACCTGCCTCCTAGAAAAGAACACATTTGTAGTGTTCTCCCCCTGTGGTGCACATTCAATAAATCGCATAGGAGTGAATGCTGCAAAAATCAATCCAGATGTTATAACATTTTTCAGAAATATAGATAGCTTGTATACTTTTTTCACTTATAGTCCTGCACACTGGGAGGCACTTAGAAAACACATACCATTATCTCTTCAAAGTGTGTCAGAAACAAGATGGAGCAAAAGAATTCAAGCTGTGCGTCCAATCGTCAAACATTACCCCAGTGGGTGTACTTGCTGCGATAGATGACATTCTTAGTGAGATGGCTACAGGATTAACTCCTTCAGCACTAAATATGCTTAAAGGTTTAAAGAAATATTTCAGTTCTTATAAAGGTCTGTTGATGACAATATTCTGGCATAAAATACTAGCCAGTATTGATAATAAGAATATTGTCATACAAAGCAAAGGATTATCTCTTGATATAGAGACTGCCTTGGTAAAAGACTTAGTGGAAGAATTTCAGACGTTGTGCAATTCATGGCAAAACATTGTTCATGAAGCTAAAGCAGTTGCTTCAGCAATAGAAATCCAACACCAATTTCCCGAAAAGTGCACAAATTCTGAAAACTGTGAAGAAGACTTCCGAAATTCTGTCATGTACCAAGTGTTGGATTTTATTATCAATGATATAAAAACAAGATTTGAAGCAGCAAATAATATTTGTGACTTATTCTCTCCAATTTTAAATTTTCAGGATTTGGACAAAGATCAGCTAACCACAAAAGTAGCAATACTTGTAAAAGCTTACGAAAGAGAGTGTCGCATGATGTAATAAATGAATGACTTCACCTTAAAAGAATCCACAAGACCGTTTTTGGTTCAGAAAGTTCACCAATTAAACTTCTTAATGTAATATATGAAAAAAATCTGCAAGAAATAGTTGGCAATATTTGTCTTGCATTGAAATTATTTTGGACTATTCCGGTAACTGTCTCGTCAGCTGAAAGATCATTCAGTAAATTGGAAAACTCGTTAAAAACATGCAAATAAATTCCACTAGCCAAGAATGGCTTAATCATTTGGCAATTTTATGTATAGAAAATGATTTTGCTAAAAAAGTCGATTACTCAAAAATAACTGAAACATTTGCTGTAATGAAAGCTAGAAAGTACACTTTCTAATAATTTTGTTGTTTTTTTTTTTTTTATAAATATAATTATGGGGGCCGCAAAAAATCTAGCCTTGGGGCCTGCTTCAGCATGTGGGGGCCATGCTGCTAGCAGAAAGGTTTGACAAAAATTTCACTCCCTTATCCCCTCCTACCTTACAACAAACCTGGTTTGGTCTGAGAGCGAAGCCCAAGTGACCAAACAAAGCCAACCATGGGTAAATCCATCATTACCCACACCCAGATGTGGGTTATTGCTATTATACAATGATGTTAGTTTTGTGTTGTGTTATGTTTGTGTTGTTATTTAGATTTTTGTTTGCTTTACTTTGTATTCTTCCACTTTTTGTGAGATAAAATAGTCCACATTTTGAATTAGTTAGCCACAGCCCCACTGATTTGTCTTGAACTTTTGAGAATTATATTCCAAACAATAGGAAGTGACATTGTATAATAAGTGTTATCCACCACTCTTCTCCTAAAGGCATTAATTTTCAAAGGGATTAAGAGGGAAGAGCTAAAAATTAGGGCAAAATCAGAGACACTTGTAAGGTACTCGGCTACCTACGCTTCTCAACTTCTTTCTCAGCTATAGCTGATAGAGGGCAGTTTTAAATAGATGAGTGTGATTAAACTGGGGCCGTCTGTTTGACTACTAGTAGGCATTTTTTGCTACCGTTCATCCAGGGAACTAACACTGTCCAATATTTATATTGTAAACTGTGAATTTTTAAACGGTAGCAATACTTAAAGTACTGCACTATTTTTACACAAGATGGTGCTACAGTAAAAAAATTAACATTCCTGCCCATCTATCTAGAAACAAGCCTATATACCAGAACCTGTGACAACTTTTGTGCTAGCTTTGGAAACCCTTCCCTCTCATTTCCTGAGACGATGTACACTTTATTTTTTTCACGCATTATGGTCAGATCTGGAAAATAGCTCTTCCTGATCTAGTGGTACAACCCTTCATCAGACTTGAGAGACAACTAGTTAAAATGCTGTACAGCATTAAACGTTGATTACATCCTCTCGATTATAACGATGTCTTCAAATACTACAAAACTTGTCCTGCAAGTTGCATCTAGCACGTCTGTCTAAAGAGGAAGAGCTTTGTCATGTGAATTGAAGCTTACATTTCTAGCATAAATTACACCCCCTAACAGGCATCTCAGAATATCTGAAATACTCAGTGTGTTGGAGTCACTGTTATGCTGTTGGAATATTAATGATCCAAAAACAAACCCTGACACACGGGCTACTTCAGATCGGACTTCTTCTACTTCCACCATGTTGAAGTTTCTAAGGTTCCCACAACATGACAGAATTAAGCAAAGTCTAGTTACCTCTAATTTTAGGGTTGTATAACATCACACAAATGCATTCAGATTTCACAGTGATGGGCGAAGCTGTCAAGGAAGAGGCGATTAATTTACGTCTGTTAAAGTTCTGGAATAAAGGCTCTCCTACAGAATGGACAATCTGCTATTTTGATATTTAGTGAAATTATTTTAATTGTGCTACGTAATAAAAAAAGACAAAATAGTAATCTGCAAGCATCCCATCTTTTTGCTTGTCATACAAATGTTTCTTGTTCAAAAATAATAATTAAGAAAGCGGAAGAAATTGGTAATGATGGCCTAAAATAAGGGAGATTTTTTAAAATGATGCTAACTTAGAAAATTTATTATACAATGTCATGTCCGAAAACAAAGGCAGGGCTGCATGATTTTTTAATGACCGGACTTGTAACTTAGGTTACTTTGGATTTACAATGTGCATGCTGGTTGGATTGGCCAATCAGTGTGCACGTTTCTCGTCTTTTCGGAGATGACATTGTATAATTACACTGTTAGGTCTGAAAAAGCAGTCTTATGACTGGAAGTGCTTATCGACTATACAGTGTTTTATTTTTTTATATATTAAATGTTATTTTATGTGTTTTTTGTTATCAGCCTTGGAGTTTGCCTGTGTTGTTTTTTAGCATCTTGAAAAAATACCAAAAATGTATATCCAGAATGAAGGCAGATCCTCGGAAAGTTAATAAACCAGTGTTTATTATTCACCAAAACTAACAGCACAATTAACGCTCTTGTCAAATTTTGCGTTTTTGTCCCTACATACATCAGGACTTCATCAGATATCAATTAAAACAATTAATTAGTAGTATAAATACTCTCCACTTTTAAAATCAACCTATAAAATAAAGTGCATCATTAATTATCAAATCAAAGACTCGTAGTTCATGAATATTAAAATGAATGCCATATTATTTCGCAAACAACATGGTTTGCCTAAAAAACATTAAAAATGTTGCATTACTACTTAATTGCATAGATTAAATCCATCTTTATCACTTGAGTTAATAAATAAATGGATCTTTAATTATTCTGATGTATATATTTAAAATATTTAAACTCATCCAAAGTGTTGAACCAGATCATTGTATTTAGAATTATGTTAGGTAGGTTGAGAAGGATATGTTTATACTGCCATCTTCTGGCCTTAAAGTGGTATACTCAAAATTTATACCTCTGCAGCTCTCAGTTTTAGTACTGGGGTTAGGGAAATGTGGTCGTTTAAACCTGGTATTCTGGTGGCGTCTAATTTAATTTGCCACCATAACTCCCTATAGCTCAACCACTCTTCCCATAATCCGCCTCTTATTTGTTTTTTAACCTGCTCTATTACAAAAAATTCAAATTTTCCACTTTCACAAACTTTGGTATGTTTATATAGTGCGTTGGTCTCTTTAGCCTTCAAAATATCATAGATGTGTTCATATAAGGCACGAGAAGGTACTGTAAACAATTCTTCTCATCAATCGTGGAAGAATAAGGACACAAATGACTGGCTAAAAGTGCCATTTAATATCAATTTTGACAATGTGAATAGTGTGCATTTTGTAGATGGACTAACATACTCTGACAAGTTAGAGAAGTTATCTAAACTTATGTTGAAATTTAAAATGCTGAGTATAGAAAACGAGTATTTGATTGAATGTATAAATAGGAAAGTGGTCCCCAAGGGACTAAGGGTATGGAAGTACCCAAACAATGTTGAACTCGGGTCTGATTTTCACAATGCTTTATTGGAAGTTTTTAATCAATTTGGAAATTTTTAAATTAATTATAAAAGAAAATAGTAAAATGCAAGAAGTGTTGAAAAAGGAAATAGAAAAGCTGGACAACTATATTAAAGAAGATTTGATTTTCAATATAAGGGATGAGAAGGATAAATACAATAAAGTAAAGGAAGATATAGATTCGAAATGTGGTGTTATTATAGAGAGAAAGATTAATAAACTGAAGAGAGACGTGGGTGAATATGAAAACAACACTAGTTACCCAAAACCACCTCTTATCAAAAGTGACATTTATAAAAACAAACGTCAGTGGAACGACCAACCATCATGGGATAGTAGAAAGGTATACAATACAATGATGGAAACAGATTATGACAATGAATTTCCACCTTTGGGTAATGAAATAGGGTATGAGAAAAGAAATCAAAAACAATTTCAAAATTTTCAAAAGGGAGAAGGGAGAGGAGGTACTAGATACCCTACACCCAACCCCTATAGATGGTTTAATCCAAAATGAAATCTCTGTCACTGGTATTAAACATACATTTAATAATTTTTCCATATACAACTTCAGTAATATAGTGCTTAATAAAGAACATTTTCAATTATTAAGTAAAGGACTTAAGTTTATTCCTTTTGGAAAAGGTGAATTAGTAAACACCATTATCGATATGAAAATGTTTACAAGGAAACTAAATTTAGAAATATTATTTTCTCAGAACACCAAAATAGACATACCTCCTCAAAATTTTCGTTTGGTCCGTAGGAGTATATTTAATCCCCCCCTCCATCCCCAAATCAGAAACTTCGAAATTATGTTAGAAAAAGAAATTAGACAAACTTACGATCAGAACATAATTGAATTTAATCTTTCTAAACAGGAAAATGAGATATTATATGAACTTAAAAAGAACAATGAAATCAGAATAATGAAACCTGATAAGGGAGGAGGGGTGGTGATTATGAATAACATAACATATGAGGGTAAAATGAACTGCATACTTAGAGATACAGCCAGATATACAGTAGTTTCAAGAAACGAAATGAACGTAGCATATTACAATATAGATAGCCTACTTAATGATATGTTTATGGAAGGAAATATGGATAGGAAGACTTTCGATTTTTTACAAGTGGCCAAACCAAAAACACCCATCATTTTCGGGATACCTAAAATCCACAAAAATATAGAAGACCCACCGCTGAGACCTATTGTCTCAGCAGATGGTTCCAAAACTTTACCATTGGCAAAATATGTGGATAGCAAGGTCAAACATATATGTGGTGAAAACAAAACTATACTAAAAGATTCTTGGGATCTGTTGAGAATTATAACTCCTGATCTAGTAAACGACAACTTGATTTTTATAACTATAGACATCATTGACCTTTTCTCATGTATCCCACATAAACAAGGATTAATTATGTTTGAGGATATGATTTATAGAGATAAAAAATTAACAGATTCAGAAAAAACTATGGTAACTAATTTGGTAGACATAGTTTTGAAGTACAACTTCCTCACATTTAATGGGGAATTTTACAAACAAGCACAAGGCATATCAATGGGGGCAGCTTGTGCCCCCACTTATGCCAACATTGTATTAGCAAAATGGGAGGAAGATTTTGTGCTAGAATCAGAATATAAAGAATGTTGGTCCCTATACCGACGTTTTTTGGACGACATAGTTATTTTTTGGACCGGAGGGATGGATAAATTCCATGAATTTTTTGATTATTTAAATAACACTACAAATTTCTTGAAATTTACCTACAGTTCCTCTATTGATAGATTGCAATACTTGGATATCGAAATATATAAAACTGAACAAAATTTCGAAACAAAAATATATAGGAAAAAGACCTATTGTAATTCCTTTCTCCACTTCACTAGTGCTCACCCCTCACACTGTAAAAAGAACATCGTCAAGGGACAATTTGTGAGGGGAGGTTGAATGACTAGCTCTAGTGAAGATTTTGCATCTGAATGTAATCTGCTTGAAGGAATGTTTTAGGAGAAAGGTTACCCTAAGGAATTTGTGAAAACGATTAGAACAGAAGTTGAGAGAGGTAGGACTTCAAGATTTAAACCCATTAAAGGTGTCCAAATAGACAATACCAACAACACTATATGTGAATATACCGAGGCCAAAAATAACTATGAACAAGCCTTAATATTGGAACACAACAGTTTTAACATGAGAGTAAGTGAAATATTCAGGAATGAGTGGGTTAAATTCTCTGCATTTACGGACATTGAATATATGAATAATTTAACCCCAAAGATAGTATATAAAAATTCATGGAATATGAAAAGAATCCTGGAATCACACAGTGACATGGTTAATAATGAACAGGTGGAGGTAACAATTGATGGGCAAAGAAGGAAAGGAAGTTTTAAATGTGGCCACTGTAATCAATGTGATTATATGATGAATACTAGTGAGATAAATATTCCAAGTAGGAATAAAATTATAAAGAGTAGGGGCTACCATAATTGTGAAACTAAAGGGGTGGTATATCTGGCTGTGTGTAAAAAATGCAGTTCATTTTACATAGGTAAGACCGAACGAATACTGAGGAGGAGAATATATGAACACATCTATGATATTTTGAAGGCTAAAGATACCAACGCACTATATAAACATACCAAAGTTTGTGAAAGTGGAAAATTTGAATTTTTTGTAATAGAGCAGGTTAAAAAACAAATAAGAGGCGGATTATGGGAAGAGTGGTTGGGCTATAGGGAGTTATGGTGGCAAATTAAATTAGACGCCACCAGAATACCAGGTTTAAACGATCACATTTCCCTAACCCCAGTACTAAAACTGAGAGCTGCAGAGGTATAAATTTTGCGTATACCACTTTAAGGCCAGAAGATGACAGTATAAACATATCCTTCTCAACCTACCTAACATAATTCTAAATACAATGATCTGGTTCAACACTTTGGATGAGTTTAAATATTTTAAATATATACATCAGAATAATTAAAGATCCATTTATTTATTAACTCAAGTGATAAAGATGGATTTAATCTATACAATTAAGTAGTAATGCAACATTTTTAATGTTTTTTAGGCAAACCATGTTGTTTAAATAATATGGCATTCATTTTAATATTCATGAACTACGAGTCTTTGATTTGATAATTAATGATGCACTTTATTTTATAGGTTGATTTTAAAAGTGGAGAGTATTTATACTACTAATTAATTGTTTTAATTGATATCTGATGAAGTCCTGATGTATGTAGGGACGAAAACGCAAAATTTGACAAGAGCGTTAATTGTGCTGTTAGTTTTGGTGAATAATAAACACTGGTTTATTAACTTTCTGAGGATCTGCCTTCATTCTGGATATACATTTTTGGTATTTTTTCGAGTTGTGGGGGAGTCTGTTGGAGTTTTTTTTTTTAGCATCTTGGTTAAGTGGCCAAGCCATGACCTCCAACACCCTCTCTGTCCAACCAGTCTTTTGTGTTCCTGCCCAAGTAGCTGGCACACACACTTTGAGGTTTTATTTACATACACACACACACACACACACACACACACACACACACACACACACACACACACATGTATACCTGGGAAAGGCTGGCACAGGTTTACTAGCTATGCCCCCTTTTGCCCAGACTATAAGGTAGTTATCACTGCATCAGCCAACTTCTTATCAGCTACTTTAAGGCCCTTAACAAAGGGTGTCCAATCTTACTGTGTAATATTAATACAAATGTTAGTTTGACCAAGAGCAAGGCTATTAGGAGTGGCCCACACAATGACACCAAATAAATATGCAAGTACTCTCAAAACATAAATATCACCAGAGAGATCAGCCACAATGAAATGTTTAAATATATTTAATAATAAATAATAAAAGAACAAGAAAATACTCAATATATAATCACAGTGACATTAGATTTCAAAATCACAGGAAATATTTAAAACAACATTGCTGGACAGTCTGAAATACATAAAGAAAAATATCCAAACTAAGCTTTTCTATATTCCTGACTATATCTAAGAGAATTGTACTGTTCCTCAGAAACTTACTTCATCAGAGCAAGGCAGATGTGGTGAATGGATCTTTTAGCTGATGTTGTCAGGTCCAAGACAGAATACAGAATGCTGTTTCTCTATACGAGACTTTTCAAATTAATATCTCAAATATTACTGCTGGGATAGCTTACAAAATGACATATTTTCTTGTCATCTGACTCTATCCCAGGTGCAACCCCAGCTTTTGGAAGCTAGCAGTATTCAGTCTCTTCCTGTGAAAATACATAGACCTGAGATCTTTGGCAGAATCTAGGAGTCATAAAACAATTACATTCCTTCACATTTCAAAACTAGTAATTATTTCACCTTAAAGACAATACAGAAAACTCCCTAGTACAGACATTCTGTCTCTAGCTGCCATAAATTAATTTAATTTCAGCTATTTGCCTGAAGTTAACCCCTTGTATTCCAGTTTCCATTGTTAAAATATATACATTAAACAGTTACAATAGTACATGTACATTTGGCTTCTCTTCCAACAGGGCACACTGTGGATACATTTCAAACACTTTGCAAAAACCTTTCCACCACATGTCTGTACAAACAAGTTTGATGTACACACAACATACAGTTCTAATACAGTTATAGCCCAGCATATTATATAAATCATGCTGATATTCACAAATGACATATAATTATTTACACAATTCCAGCTAGCTGTGCTGGCAGTATCTCCATTCATCACAGTTACCATATGTATCCACAACGTAATGTACATTTTTATCCCTTCACTAATACACAGCTGGACATTCCTATGAGCCTTTTGTTTATCTCAGGGCAGGATAAGGCGTGACATACAGAGTACTGCTGGCTAAATAAAGGATTGATCCACTTATTTATTTATTTGCCTTTATTGACTGGGAAAAGTCTGAGTGAGTAAAACCTATTTCAGTGGAGGGTGGGGGAGAAAAAGCTCCACATTTAAGTTACACATGTTACACATTTATAATTGCAGGGTAAAAATATCTATATATGGACTTATGTACATGATTTTTAAATATTTCCTACATGAACATTGAATTTTAATACAAAAAAGAGTATAATTAAGATAACTGGCTAATTATTGAGTAGAAAAATAAAATATCACAGCAGTTAGTGTATTTATAGCATGATGGCTGCAAAAGATCAAACTTGGGGTGTTTTTGAGGTTAGTAATAATTTACAGACAAGTAGTAATCTAGTTTAAAAACTGATGAGAGATATGAAAGGAGAAATTATGGAAATGAGCAGGAACATAATAGGACAGAGGAGGAATAGTAGTTAGTTGTAGGCATGAGAGAAGGAGGAAAAGTCAGAATTCTTAATTGTTCTGACTTCTTTACCAATTTTTTTCTTTTTTGGGGGGTTAAATTACATTAGAGTAGAGCTCATATTAACACTTAATGTATTAGCTGTAGAATAAAAGACTCGGCTAGTGTTTATGTGAAAACATCTATGGCAGTTAGCTTCAGGACCTTACAAAAGAGCTTTTGCATTAGAGTTCATGAGATAGAGAATACAGTAAATACATTAAAACCCAGTACCTTACTCAGAAATGCAATACACAACTACTATATACAAACACATCATGAATAGTAACAAGTAATTTAAAATATATTAAGGTATACACTTACTTGGATTCTTAATGTCTGTCACTGCGGAATGGTTGCTCCTGATGTCTGCTATTCTTTGGAAGAACAAGTCTGATATTTAAATTATGGTGAAGATATCAATTAGATGTATATGAATGCTGGGAAATCTTGATGGTATTGTTCTGAAGAAGTCCCTATAAGAGGGATGAAAGCGCTTAACTACTGTGGTTTTATTCAATAAAGGACTGTTTTCTACAGAGAACTTTGCTGTTCTTCCTCCCTTTGGTTACCATATTAAGGTATACAGTATATGGTGTAGTTTAGCTGAGGTAAAGTGAGCAGAATGAGATACGTTTCTCCATAAAATATAGTCTGCAATAGTCGTAAAGTATGGTCCAGATGAATTTGAAATGCCACCTTAGCATCATAGTATGTTTGGTCCCAAATTACCAGCAATAACACCACTAACTATATAATGATAGGCATAACTTATAAATATCTTATTCTAAACTGTGGAGAAAAGTTTATGTGAGTGGATATGAGCCACATGCCAGTACTCTTATGTGTAATCTAGTGTTTACATTAATAATTAAACTATCTTTTTTTTTATTTATGATATACTTTTACTAATTGTGTCCATCCTCCCCTGTTAGTCCTAAGACCACACTCTAATGCAAGCATACACGCCACAGTATTTGCTGTACAACTGTTATGGTCAGTTTGAGCTTGTAACATCTGTGCAGGTCTACTATATTACAGAAATTATATTTTGATAATAGGTAGATAGATGAAAAGAGGGAGATAAAAACTGAGTCACACTTGGGCATAAAAATCAGTAAATGAAGAGAAATGCATTACTTTAAAATGTCCAAGAAAATGTAATAAATGCATAAATGATTATATTTTTGACATTACTACAAAACAGCATGCCTAGAAAATGCCAAACTATATTTCTTAATGATCTGTAAAACAATTTGGCTAAAATACTGATAATCTGCTAGGAATGATTAAGAGAGTTGCATTGTGTAATTGCACCAACATATCTTCAAGAGATAATTTGTATATGGATTTTTGTAGAGTTCTTCACTGACTGTACTTAGTCAAATACAAAAAAACTTCAGTTATTCTGAAATAATTTGGATCCCTGCTGCGAACAATGTAAAGAGCACTATATGTATGTAGACACACACACACACACACACACACACACACACACACACACACACACACACACACACACACATACAGATATTGTCACACATACACATACATTTGTTTACAGACTGTTCTCCCTACATATCCATATGCAAATATAGAAGTGATCTTGTAGCAATTTGGACTAGATCTGATTTGTGAAATTGTGATCACCTCTTTCAAACTGGTATTGAATTGAATATAAGTTCATAGGTAACTACTAGGCTTGCTACACTTATGGGCCATTTTAAGCCTAGCCAATTTTCCCAAAGATGAAAATCAAACCTTGTACTTTATGTTTGTAAGATGAACACCTTAACTTTATGCTAACCCCTAGCCCTTAAATTCATAGTTAGTTACTCGGCTAGCTTTCTTAATAGGCCATTTTAAGCCTAACCAATTTTTCTTCCCAAAGGTGTGAATCAAACAATATACCTTGTGTCTGTGAGTCAGACACCTTAGCCATTCTACCAAGCCCAATCTTCTAAAGTGAGAATCAAACCCTGTACCATGAAACGCAAAGGTAAAGACCATAAGAGTTATACCATCCCCCAACAAAAATGTATTATGCTGAACTTTGTAACATGCTTGTTAAAATTATGGTGATATAACTATGGCATCTCTATGAAAGGATGCAGTTGTACAAAATTACTTGTGTCCTTCAAACACTGCCTTATTTGTTCAGGCAGAAAGTGATTGCGATAGGTCATGCCCCCATTCAAAAAATAAATAAATAGAAAATATTAAGCATTCTTCTCATAAAGATTTTGTTAATAAGCTGATATTTCCATGTTTTTGATATGATGATCCCTCCCACACTGACAAAAGTTCTCACTGTATGTCTGATTCATTTATTTATTTGAGTTACAGCTACATAGTTGTGAACTAAATCATGACTGCACTACTTGTTTCACTTAAGTGTTTGTGCAATGCTTTGAAACTTTTATTTAGTAGCTTAAATGAACTGGTAAATGTTTTTCACATCTGATGCAAACGTTCCTTTAAGACATGTGCCACATATAATCCCTACATCAGCAGTAACTGCTTGCTAAGTTTAGTAGGTGGAGTCACATTCATGGTACCAGACACATGCTCCATGCAGTTATAAGCACTGACAAACTAAATACCCTGGATATTGTATACGGTAATAAGAAAGGAATGGACACTGACTGATTTCTTAATATGACACAATGAACTTGACACTAGTGACATGCTGTGACAATGAAGTTACAGGCAGTCGGAAAAAAAGGGCAAACAAAATGATTTATCCCTTTATCCCCTTTCCTCATTCCTTTGCCATAGTCTTCCCTTTATTCTTTTCTGTTTTAAAGGTCTGATATGGAAACAATAACGAAACTGCATAACATCAAACTTTCTTTATCCATTTCATTTGCCTTGAAAAGGGAAAAAGAATATCACGTTCCACTTAAAACATACTAAAATTAACACAATTATTTACTGCCTCATAATCTATGAACAATATTTGTTGTAAGATGGGTTGCCAACTGGCTCACAAATTGGACACACACTATCAAAATACGTGACTCCATATATATTTATATGGAGAGATAGAGATGTGTATATATATATATATATATATATATATATATATATATATATATATATATTTATAGATATATAGATCCCTATCACAACACCGACAGGCCACAAAGCCGACACCCAAAACACCGACACCAAAAGACCGACAACACACAATACCGACAATGCACAAAACCGAACACCATAACACCGACACCCAAAACACCGACACATAACTGTAAACTATACATTACACACAACTATACATGCATCCTTTATTGGAAGCCACCACACTAAAACTTTAGTTTTAGTGTGGTGGCTTCCAATAAAGGATTTATTTACAGTCTTGTTTGGCGCTTCGTCCTTGGGTCGTGAATTCTTCTTTTTTATGGACTTTTGATTCCACTCACAACTATACATGCACTAACCTTAACCCAAACCCTAACCCTAAGGTCCGACACAACTGCACACTTACCCTACCCGCACCCTAACCCTAACTCACTTAACCCACCCTTAAACATATAGTCCGTCACTATCGCACACTCACCCTACCCGCACCCTAACCCTAACTCACTTAACCCACCCCTAAACCTACAGTCCGTCACTATCGCACACATACCCTACCTGCACCCTAACCCTAACTCACTTAACCCACCCTTAAACATATAGTCTGTCACTATCACACACTCACCCTACCCGCACCCTAACCCTAACTCACTTAACCCGCCCCTAAAACTACAGTCCCTCACTATCCCACACTTACCTGTCCACTCCCTAACACTAAATCCCTCACTCTATCGCACACTTACAGAGTCACGCTCACACCTTCCCATGTCGGTGTTTCGTCCGTCGGGATCTCACCTTGTCGATCATCTGCATCGTCGGTCTTCTCGTCTCCTTCTTTAGAGTGTCGGCCTTCTGGCGTGTCGGTGTACTGAATGGGATCCATATATATATATATATATATATATATATATATATATATATATTATATATATATGTGTGTGTGTGTGTGTGTGTGTGTATGTGTGTGCGTGTGTGTGGACAGACCTACACACATATATATATATATATTTTTTTTTTTTTTTGATGGGAGGGAAGGAAGGAAGAGAAATATCAGAAACTCTATGTCCATATAACTACATTCCCAATGAGTATCATACAGCATAGAAATTCACTATTGAATAAACACAGACACCACCCAAACCACACACTCCAAAAAACTCTAAAAACAACATTAAAAAACACCCAGCCATATACCAGTTGCAAACAAAAAACAAAGAATTCCTAATTTCAAGCAGTACCACTCATACACACACACACACACTCAACCTAGAAACCAAGTAAACTGTGTGAGTCTTTCGGCTTTTCCCGGTTAGGGGTCGCCACAGTGGAACTCTGGTCCGCTAATTATTGGCAGTAGATTTTTATGTGCTGGCTTGCCTGGCCTAACGCACAACCTTCAACGAAGGAAGGCCCATTCACGCATGTCACCACACAGAAGACGCTCTAACTGAGAATCGAACGGGCAACGTCTAACTGTGAGGTGACAACGCTACCTCAGCACCACCACCGCAGTCTAGAAACCAGGTAAACAATCACCCTAATACTAGCTCTGCCCAAAGGTGGGTCATCTACAGACCCGTATGTCTCAGTAATCTCATATGAATGCCATGGAAATGGTCAGTGATGACATTGGAAACCTTCACACACTGAACCAACCCATCTGGTTTAATTAAGGACAGCTCATTCCAACTGAACTTGGTGGATCTTTTTGAGAATGTCAGCAAAGTAACGGATGAGGGCAACATGCTTCATAGTGCCTACCTTGACCTGGCCAAGGCATTTGACACAATTTCCCACTTCCCCACTTGAGCATTGTTGACAAACTTAAGAGGTTGGTACAAACCCTTATGTTACCTGGTGAATAGCCAGGAAGTTAGAATTGAGGAGTCCACCTCTACACAGAGGCCAGTCACAAGTGGAGTCCCACATGAATCAGTCCTTAGACTGCTCCTTTTTTTGGCATTTACTTATTTGAAGCCAAGGCTAACATCAGTGGCCTCTGGCTGACTTATTATAACCTGTCACTCAATCACCCACTGACACAAATGTTCTCCAGAAAGGAATGACACAGACAAACAACTAATGTCAGAACCATGGACTAAAATTAAATTGCAAAAAATGCATAATAGTATCTTTTGAGAAGTCATTCACTCCTGGTGACTATCATATTGGCAACATACCTTTCAGAGTTGACCCAGTAGTCAGGGGTTTGGGAACACACATAGACAATAATCTAGCCTTTGATCATCATGTGTCTACAGTAATGAGGAAATCATTCTACATTGTACAATTTATAAACAAGTGTATGGGATCATTGTTACACAGTATTCAGCATTCATCAGACCTATCATTGAGTCTAGTGCTCCCTTTCATATGTACCTAACCAGGCATATCCAACAACTGGAATGTCCACAGAGGTTCATCATTAAAAAGAATGCAGGGAGTAAGTAACATGTCCTATGAAGACCGTGTCAAGAACCTATACCTGTATTTCATCTCCCACAGGCTGTTAATGGGAGATCTATGCTCCACATACAATGCACTGTCAGACCCCCACTCTGATGGATGTCCTGCATATCTTCAGAACAAACAGCACCAGAATTACATGTAAATAAGACCTGATGAAAGGACAGGTGTGTATCCCAGGTTCTCTGGAATAGCCTCCCCATCCATGTAAAGCAGAGTTCATCCCTAAACCAATTCAAGAAAAACTTGGACAACTGGATGGGGAACAGAAAATTCCTCCTTGGTTTGGCACACGTGTCTCTAATGAACACAGACAGCCAGTAAATGGCTCATCTCCAAGGTCTCTTGCTTGTAATGTTTCAAATCCCAAGCCCCTGCTTGCACTTATCAAGGGTACCAGAAATTGTCAGAGATTTGGGATGCATGGCTTGTCTTAAAAAGGCCCTTGTCGTCATTAGCCTAGTAAACACCTGTGAACCTGCAACCAAATTCAGAAGCATATTCGCACAAAACATGAATTAGTTGAGGAGGTCTGCCTTTTACTCCTCCAATATGCAGACTTCTCTTCCATACCCACTTAATTATATATAGCAACTTTACAGATGCACAAATGTGACCAAAGAGAGGCCACCGCAAATGTGAGTTAACATAACATTAGTTGGCTATAGCACAGTACAACAAACATTGTTTTTGTTGTGTTATAATAGCTTTACAACCCATTAATGAAACCAGCAACTGTTATATATATATAGATATATATATATGTATATATATATATATATATATATATATATATAGATAGATACATAAACATGTGTATATAAAATATCTGGGGAAATATATATTATGCGCGCGTGTGTGTGTGTGTGTGTGTGTGTGTGTGTGTGTGTGTGTGTGTGTGTGTGTGTGTGTGTGTGTGTGTGTGTGTGTGTGTGTGTGTGTGTGTGTGTGTGTGTGTGTGTGTGTGTGTGTCTGCACACATAAATAGCTAAAAAAATACACATAAGCAGAAACAGACTGCAAAGGGCAAAATTAATCCACAGCTGTATTTATTTTCATTATAGTATTCATCACATGTGTATTATACTCTCTTTTCTTTTCTGTTTTTTAAAAGATTTGGTAATTAGTGGCATATATATTAAAACCTTTCTGTTTGGCAGAGGTATTTTAATAAGGCAGAAATCTATACAATGAGTCAACATGCTATTATTTTATTGTTTAACATTGTACCTGCTTCACTCTGAGATCTTGTTATGTATTGTTATCTGGCAGTTCTTTAACCCAGCATTCAGTACGGTGGGCTAATACGATGTGTGTCCGACTTAATCCACTGCAGTCAGGAACACTGCATTCTTTTGTCCGATACTTAATCTACAGCTTAGGTGGTTACATTTTACTAATCCCTGACATTCCTCATGTTTAGAGCTGATGCATTAAGACTTACTTCATCCCAAATCCTAAACACCAGAAAAGAGAATGTAGACTATTAGGACGGATATAAACACTTGAGTCTGGCATCCACATTCCTAGAAGCATTCCTCATCTACCTGTTCCTCATTTTGTCACAGAAAAGGGCAACTTTGAGACCTGTTATCAATCTATCTTTATTTTCTGCCTTTACCATGGGTGTTCCCTTGTGTGACTGCTTACTGTAGCCCATGTCCCATGTTGAAAGAAAATATATTAAACTCGATAATTCTGTTTTTGAGTTTCTGAAGTCTCATATCTCTTACCTGAACTCACATCCCCAAATTCAGAGAAGATTGAACTTCAGTATCAATGAGTTAGTGTTTATAATGTCTCGTCTCTTGTCTCTCCCTATTTGATAAGCTTTACTATAAACAGTTTAAGCAGCATTTACACATTTCTTCTTTATTTGAAAATTGTTAACTCAGGGCATTGTTTTCTCATGCTGTGGAGACACAGGAGGGTAAAGAAGAATCAGTAACATAGCCTGACGGTCTGAGTTATCTGTTTTATAAAGATGTGTCTGATGAAGAAAAGATGGGTGTTGTGGAAGTAATAAATGAATGAGTGAGTGGTAAGAGGAAGGGATGAAGGAAAGGAATGAATACATCTGCATGGAAACTGAGTGATAAGAAAAAGGTGAAAAATACTGGCCACCAATAACATTAGGAAACACAGGTTATAAAATAGTTATGAAAATAATAAAAAAAGATACAGAAGGTCATAGTGCAGGTAGTGGGATAGGGGGTGTTTGTTTTTTAAAAAAATAAAGGTAAATGAATTATTGGTGATAGTAAAGAAAGTAGTCAGTTGTATACTAAAACATTCTATATTGCCTTGTGAATGTAATAAAACAACTTTTGAGAAGTCTTGTATTTATGTAGTATTAAATGGCTGGCTGGGAAGAAGTGAGAATTAAATGGGGTGCTAAGTGGAAGTGACTGCTAAGTGTGTGTTTTTTATTATTGACAGTGAATGTGGAAGTGAAGCATTTAAAGCTGATCATGAAGATGTGAAAAGGTTTCAGTTGTATTAGTTTTTGCTGATTATTTAGTTGTAGTAACAAAAGTAGACAATGAATGAATGAGGTGATGTAAGTACAAGAAGGCTCTTGGCCAATATGGATTTATAGGGGAATAAGTTAAAGGCAAAGGATTTACAGA
Organism: Protopterus annectens; assembly: GCF_019279795.1. Classification (NCBI taxonomy): domain Eukaryota; kingdom Metazoa; phylum Chordata; order Ceratodontiformes; family Protopteridae; genus Protopterus; species Protopterus annectens. The sequence goes on from NC_056742.1 coordinate 330,139,261, forward strand.
AAAAGCTAAAAATAGTTGTTATATCTCAAGAGGAAGGAGATATGTTTGACATAAATTGGTAGCCTCTTCCAAAGAAGCGGCAGTCACTGGGAGATAAATCTGTGTCTCCAGCATGTCCTGTTTAAGTCTCAGGGCATATTCAGGTCCCTAGAATGGGTAACCCTAGTACCATTTGATTTATGGATATCCAGCAAGTTTATTAGGTTTGGATCTTGGATTGCTCTGTAGGCCAAGCATAAAGCGTCCCCTAAGAAGGGTACATAATATGCAGTATAGTAACAGGGACTTCAGTCGGTCTGTGTAAGGCACACACTAGAGCCCTTTGATCTTCTTTGCTACAAGCCTCTATCTAATTGCTGCAGGAACTTAGTACTGTACATGCCAAACAGGGTGTTATACTCAATTATGGGCAGGATAAGTGCCTAGTATAGGGGGGTTATAACTTCTTTTGCTCTTGAAGTGATGCCTTTACTAATCAGGTGTGCTATGTAGAAATTATTTCTTACTACAGTAAACACATGGTGGTCGAAGTTAAGGTCACAGTCAACTTATAATCCCAAGTCCCTTACAAGTTCATGGGTACTTAGGGTATTGTTGTTTATCTGATAGTGTGAGGGGGATATTGTTTGTGCCGAGGGGAATGATGATGCATTTCTTTGCCTTCAGTTTGAGAAAGTGACTAATACACTAGTCATTGGTCTGCATGAGACCCTCCTAGAGTATATTGACATCATTTGGGGATTCAATGATTGCACCTAGTTTGCAGTCATCTTCAATCTTGGTCAGACACAACCCCTTAGTTTTGACCTAAACCTCTGAAAAGTATATACCAAACAGTAGGGGGGCCAAGCACTGACACCTATGGCATTCCACTGATAACAGGTCTGCTGGTTGATGTGGAGTCACCCACTTTGATAGTGTGTATGGTTTGTGAGCCATTTCCCAACCTCTCTTACAATGAAGGGGTGTACATTCACTTTGCTAAGTTTGCTAAGTTTATCGGTAATGCCCAAATGTGGGATTTTGTTGAAAGCCATTGCCAGGTCAGGGAATGCCGTGTGTACAGATTTGCCCTCCTGAATGGCCTTGGCCACATTTTCAAAGAAATCCACCTGATTTAACAGGCAGGATCTGCCCTTCATGAAGCCAAATTGGGTAGGATCCAGGATTTGGAGGTCATCTATGACTTTATGAGGTCCATAATGATATGCTCTATAGCCCTTCAATGAGGCTGGTCAGGCTTATGGGTCTGTAATTCCCCAGGTTTGTTGCTAGGCCACCTTTGTGGAAGGGAATAACTGTTGCTGTTCTCCATTCTACAGGAACAAGGCTGTAGTTATGCTATGATTGAAAATGGTACTTAGTGGTAATGCTAGTTCATGTTTTAACATAATTGAAAGACAGCGTGGGATGTCATCTGGTCCCATAGAGGCTGTGTTATCTGTGTTATTTGCCTTGAACAAGGCTTTTAGGACCTACTGGTGCAGGGAAGTTTGGGGGAAGACTTGTTGTAAGTTAGGAGGGAATAAGGGAGTGAAATTCTTGCCAAACCTATCCGCTTTTAGCTTTGCTATCTTTGTGAGGTCAGTGTGTGTGATACCATTGGCCACTAGTTCTACACATGCTTGGGTCCTACCCTTTAGGTTAAGTACATAGCTGTAAAAGGCCTTATGGTTATCCTTGGCAGTACTTGCTAAGTTTCTCTTAAAGGAGCTCTTGGAGGACTTGACAAGTTGTCTTATTTGCCTGTTGAGGCTGAGGAGGGTGATTCTCCATTGTTGGGGCCTTGCCTTTGTTTTCTTGGACAACAACTTTTTGCATTTATTGTAAAGTTTGTTGATGCTGGATGTCCACCATGGCAGCTTGTTTTTACTTGTGGCTCTGGCTTTGATTCTTTCTAGTATGGTCGGGTTTATGCACTTATGCAAGTGATTGTGTAAGTAATTGTATAAGATTTAGTGTAAGCTTGGGGTGGGGCTTGGGATGCATTTGTACCTTCACCTAGATATAGTTTGCCCTGGTGAAGTTTTTTAGTCTGATTTCACCCTTTGTGAATTCTGGTCTTAGTGCCAGCTCAAAGGTGACTGATTTGTGGTCAGTTTTAACAAACGAGGGTCTGACAGTTCAATAGTAGTGCATCTACTTGACATGTTGATGAGGACCAAATCCAGAATGTTTGTTCTCCTTGTCAGAGTATGGACAATTTGTTCCAGGGCATTTGAAACAACAAAGTCAAGAACATTTTTCTGCTAGTGAGTCAGGGCTATCATAGGTTTCCTAGTTGATGGTGGCATAACTGAAATCCCCCATAACCAGTGTGTTTGGTAAAATCTGGATTGTCTCCAGTTTAGTCAAGTAGGCTTTGTGGGCATCATGACCCATGGAAGGGGATCTAAAACTGGCTATGACTTGAATGGGGGTCTTATCCACCATAATCTGGACCTGGAGTAACTCCATGGAGTTGTCCAGGCTAACTAGATGGAAGGTAAATGTATCTCTACTATAGATTGAAATACCACCTCCTTTGGTTTTCACACATTCATTTTGTGGTCTAAAGGTATGGAAGTCATTGTAGCCTTGCAAGCCTGGGGTACTCTCTGAGGCCCTGAACCACGTTTCTCTGACTCCACAGACATCTACATCTTCTAGTGATAGAAGTGTTTCTAGGGGGTGCAGTTTTTGGTTTAAGCTCCTAGCATTTAGTAGCATGACCCTTATTTTGTTCTGCTTGGTTAATTTCACATCAGCAATGTAGTTTTTGAGACTTTGCCTAAAATAGGCACTATGGGGGAGGCAAGAGACTTTGCCAGCAGCCAAAAGCCTAGAGGTGCCAGGTGCAAACCGTCTCTGGCAAAGCAGCAAGGTTTGTCCACCATGACTTCCCAGGCTGACAGGAACTGCACCTCCTCTGAATGAATCCAAAAACTGAGCCAGTTATTGAAGTCAATCATTTTTTGTTTATACTGTGGCATCATTATAGGTGAGGGTAGTATGCTGCTCAAGGCTAGGGACATACCTGTCTGGGACACACATTCAAAGAGCTCAGCCACGTCTCTCTTCATATAGTGCAGTGAGGTACATCTCAGGTCATTTACACCAATGTGAACTATGGCAGAGTCATAAAAGTACTTGTTGCTGTGAGACCTGAGTGCATGCATGATCTGATGAATCTTGGCACCGGTCAGGCAGGCAACAGTGACTTTCTCCTTGTTCAACCTGGTGAGTGGGACATCTGTGCCTCACACTATTAAGCCTCCAATGACAAGAAAATTTGATTTTGAGTGTTACTGGTGTTGCTATGTGTCATGGATGCTGTGGGAACTGTGTTAGTTGTGGCAGTCTTGTGTTTTGGAGGTCTCTGGTGTTTCAGTAAGTTTTTCGAGAGAAACTCCACGTATGTGGATTTATGTGTTTGATGCATACTATGTGTATGAGTACTAAAACTATGACCATATGTAGTGGTGGGTGAGTTGACAACCTTCGCTGTGTTACTGTTTTGAGTGACAGAGAGCATGGATTCTAGATTCTTGGTGTAAATACATCTCTTGCACTCTATACCAGAGTGTGCTACTAGTAGAGTGTTGTCTGTGTACATGAGGCAATTGCTACACTGCCTCAAGAGACCCAAGTCAATAAGGTTGGCAGGAGAAACAGTCGTAGTCTAGCTGTCCATAATGCTAGTTTGAAGATATTACCAATGTGAAATTAACCAATCAGAACAAAATAAAGGTCAAGCTGCTAAATGCTAGAAGGTTAAATCAAAAACTGCACTCCCTGGATGCACTTCTATCACTAGGGGTGGCTATTCAGAATTGATCATGGAGAAACTTAGTGGAAGGATATTTCTGCCTGGGTTTTAGGGAAATTTGTTGAATTTAACTGTCCATCTTTGGTACACAACTGCGTGGCAGTGCAGGGTGCTGTGTAAGATGCAAACAAGCAGAAAACTGTTCAAAAGCAGGGCCTAAATACCAGAAACTAAAAACTTGAAAAAGAATTTAAAAAGATTCAAAAGTATCAATGAGGATACTTATTTCAAGCCCTAGACTGGTCTCTCTAACACTGGTAGTTGATATGCAGAAATTGCGATGACAGTATTGGCTAAGTTAATCTGCTAGAAGTTGAAGTGGTGTTTCCATTGGTAGGACTGTGTGTGTAGTCTGCTGGATAACACAGTATATTTATGGTTAATTTTTTTTTTGAGTTAGTTGGATCGAATTGACTATTTATCTGTTTATTTTATGTTTTTAAATATAACAGACACAAAAACATTTGATAACGGTGTGTGATCCTAATGGGCAAGGTGTGAATATAAGGCATCAAAACAGATCTCAAGAGAAAATTTAATATTCTTGTAGTTCAGGAACTGATTATGGAGAATTCATTTTGGGCATTGTTTCAGATCTATTTCATTAAGTCAAGTTACCACAACGTTTTGAGTGTGAAAATGTCGATACCATAATATCTAAATCACAAAACACTGAAAATCTAAAATGTTGAGAGTTCTAGTGTCATATATATTGCAGTGCTGTTCCTGTAGAGTGTAAATTTTGCAGTATCACTTTAAGAAGTTCTGCAGTGTTGTAAGCAAATATGGCAGATGTAACATTTAACTCTGAAAGCTAATTTTTGGATTTTGTGGTGAAAGTTTGTGAGAAATGGGTAAAGAAGTTTTTATTTTTGGTTTACATTTATGGTGGTAGTGGTAGTTAAAGTTGTGGGACAAGTGACTAGGAGGGTAATGTGTTTGTTGGGGGTCTATATTACTAGACCAAAAGATCACAACAGTGAATGTATGTACATCGACACATGTACGTCGATGTACATACAGAGCGAAACACCTAAACGGCGAAGACCAGAACGCCAAACGTGTTTTATCATCATAATGCGCCATGCAGGTAGGTAAAATCTAAACTAAAATATTAATTAATTAGCTTTTGCAGGAGGGCAAGCCCCCCTGCACCCCCCATGTGAGGGGCTTGCCCCCCACACCCCCCTACTTAAATATACCAACTCCGAGACCGCACTACAGTGGGGAAAAGGATATATTTCCTTATCTCCACCACTGTGCTGCTGGCTATGAAACACGTTTGGCGTTCTGGTTTTTGCCGTTTAGGTGTTTCACTCTGTATGTACATCGACATAAATGTGTCGATGTACATACATTCTCTGTTGTGATCTTTCAGTCTAGTAATATAGACCCTTTTGTTGGATGTGTGTAGATATTTTATGCACAGAACAGGTGCTTGTATGAAACTTATGGAGATCATGGTACAGTGGGGATCAGGAAATTTACTTTATCTCCACTGTAGTGCGATCTCTGAGTTGGTATATTTCATTTGTAGGGTGTTTTAAAGGGTGTGTGGTGGGGCTCCTGCAAAAACATAGAACAGGTCTGATCTGGAGTTGGTAAGTATGGATGCAATGTCTTAGGTGATAGAAGGGAGTAATGTCGGTAAAAGTAGTTTGAAATATTGTTTTTGATGTTATGTGCTTGCGATGTATAGACTGTCGATTTTATGAATTTTTAACTTTTTGTTATTTAGTTGTTCTGGTCTCAGTATATTGTAGTTCGATGTTATGGTTATTCGATTTAATGAAGTAGATCCATTGTTTCATACCAGTGCAGTAGAAAGGGTGCGGTAAACAGGGCACATGTTCCAACTGTCAGTGTGCAGCGACACACAACTTAAAAAAAAGTTTTACAGTATAGAAAGCAGACAATTAAGTGATAAACAGCTGTTTGATAGACATTTTTTAAAACCTGTTAAATTGTCTGTTTTTTTAAAGGCAGATATACTACCCTTAAATATAAGCATACCAGTTAGATAATATGACATTTTGCACATGTTCTGTGTTGCAGTCTACTAATAACAGCTTGTCAAACTTTTCTTCAAAAATGTTCACAGTTTATAAGCAGTCATTAAACTATCACCATAACAGTTTCTTATAGACAGTGGAGGGGAAGACAAAATAGTTTGGTAATAGTCACTGATAGGGATATTCCAAAACAGATATATATTTAACATGTTTTTCCTTGCATGTTAATTCACATCAAAGATGTTTAATGTATCTGTTAGACATTGTTATATAGTTATGGCATGATTTGTTGTAAATTCATCTACCTTTGTGGTGTATGCAACTGTGTAATGCTAAATACGTCAGATTTTGTTTTGCAGTTGTTAGAAAATGGAACATGATGTCCTATTTAAAGCAGTCAAGTGGCTTTTGAAGTGACAAGAAGTGCAGGTACTAGGCCTCAATATACATAACTCTTGGGTTAAATATAAAAAAACAGCGTATATAGTACTCTTATCAACCACAAACTTCATAAGGAACAAAAAAGCGACCTTTAGTTAAACAAAACACATTTAGACAGAACTTTCAGATGGATGGACAATTCGGATAGAAGTTCCACTTTCAACTGCAGCATTAGAGCAGTAGCTACCAGATCTTGGCTACAAATGAAGCCAAAAGGAATCATAGGTTCATAGGTAGGTACTAGGCTATCAGCCCAAGGGCCTACGTAAGCCTAGCCAGCAAGGTTCCATAGCTTACGCCACCAAAGAAAGTTATTTTCCTTTGTCACTGTCAAGAGACACAGAAGTGATCCCCGGGGTGTATTTCCTATTTCCCATCAACTCATCAAGATTTTTCTTGAAGAGTGCTAATGAAGAACTTTGCTTGACATAGATGGGTAGCTTGTTCCAGAGTATAGGAAGTCTCTGGGACAGGAATCTATCCCTCCAGCATGTCCTGTTTATTGTGGTGACAAGGTTTAGGTTCCTAGAGTGTGTAGCTCAGAGGGATTGGGATTTCTTTAGGTCTAGCATGTCCAACAGCTCTGGGTTTGACATAGCTTTATATGCTAGGCAGAGATCACCTTGGATTAGGTGATATGCTATGGAGTAAAGCTGGAGTTTTTTGAGGCGGTCAGTGTAGGGCATTTGTTTGAGGGCAGTAATCCTCTTTGTGAGGTACTTCTGTGGCCTTTCCAGCTGCTGCAGATGTCTTGTGAGGTACATTCCAAAAGGGGCGTTGTACTCTATAATGGGTCTAATGATCGACGATGAGAACCCTTTTATGATGAGGTGTGCCATGTAGAAGGACTTCCTGACTACTGTGGCGATGTGACTTTCAAAGGAGAGACTACTGTCCACCTGGGTCCCAAGGTCACTTATCACACATTCACTGTTAAGTAGATTGCTGCCTATGTGGTAGTTCATGGGTACAGAGTTTTTACCAAAGGGTATGACACTGCCCTTTTTTGCAATGAGCTTGAGGCCATGCCTCTGACACCAGACATCTGTCTCAGTGAGGCCCTTCTGTAGGATGTCCACATCATTTTGGGACTTGACTATGGTTCCTAGTTTGCAGTCATCTGCAAACTTTGTTAGCCAGAGGCCTTCTGTGTTAGCCTGTACTTCAGAGAAGTAGATACCAAACAGGAGAGTTCCCAGGACGGAACCCTGTGTTACTCCACTTGTCACTGGTTTGAGGTCAGATTTGGAGTCTGCAACTTTTAGGTTCATAGGTTCATAGGTTCATACTAGGCTATCTGCCCTAGGGCATTTACAAGCCTAGCCAGAGTGTGTTTGGCTTTCACCACCCATTTTAAATTAAATTTGCTATGCCCTTTTTCGAGGTTAGTATACTGTGCCTCTGTCTAACAGTGACACAGAAGTGATACCCAGGGTAAACCTACGATCCCCCATCCACTCATCAAGATTCCTCTTGAAGAGAGTCAATGAGGGACTCTGCCTAACCTGGACTGGGATTTTATTCCAGAGTGAAGGGAGCCTCTGGGTTATGAATCTGTCCCTCCAGCATGTCCTATTTATTTCATTGCTGAGGTTCAAGTCTCTCGAGCGTGTAGCTCGATGGTATTTGGATTTTCTGAGGTGCAGCATGTCCATTAATTCCGGATTGGACATGGCGCAGGCGGTATGCCACTGAGTAGAGCTGGAGTTTCTTTAATCGGGCAGCATATGGCATCTGTTTGAGCCCTTTGATCCTCTTGGTGAGGTACTTTTGGGGTCTTTCCAGTTGCTGCAGGTGTCTGGTAAGGTACATCCCAAAAGGGGCATTGTACTCAATTATGGGCCTGATGAGGGATGAGTAAAGAGGCACGATGACCTCCCCTGATCTAGATGTGAATCCCTTCATGGTTAGGTGGGCTATATAAAATGTTTTTCTAACCACTTTGGCCATGTGGTTGTCAAATGAGAGATTGCTATCAACTTGGGTCCCCAGGTCCCTAATTACTTCTTCCGTACTTAATGGATTACCACCTATGTGGTAATTTGTGGGCACTTTGTTTTTGCCAAAGGGATGACTATACACTTTTGGCGTTTAGCTTGAGGCCATGGCTCTGGCACCAGTTGTCTGTTTCTATGAGGCCCTTTTGGAGGATGCTTGTGTCGGCTGGAGAGTCGATTATGGCGCCCAGTTTGCAGTCATCTGCAACTTGGTCAGCCACAGTCCTTCTGTGTTGGCCTGTACCTCCGAGAAATATATACTGAACAAGAGAGGTCCCAGGACTGAGCCTTGTGAGATGCCACTTGTAACTGGTTTGGAGTCTGACATGGCTCCAGCAATTCTAACCATGTGGGTTCTGTCCTTGAGCCAGTTTGCAACCCATCTAGTGACATAGGGGTTTATATTTAAGCTGGTGAGCTTATCTATAATGCCCGAGTGGGGTATTGTATCGAAGGCTTTTGTGAGGTCCAGGTAGGCTGTGTGGACCACCTTCCCCTCGTCAATGGCCTTGGTGATTGTTTCAAAGAAATCAACCAGGTTTAAGAGGCAGGATCTGCCCTTAACAAAGCCGAACTGGGTAGGATCCAGTGTCTGTAGGTCCCCAATATCTTTATTTATGAGGTCCATGATGATCCTTTCCATAGCTTTGCAGACCAAGCTAGTCTGGCTTATGGGGCGATAGTTTCCAGGATCTGTTGAGGCACCACCTTTGTGGAGAGGGACCACTGTTGCTGTACGCCACTCTTTGGGTACATATCCTGTGGTAAGGCTGAGATCGAACAGTAGTTTTATGTTTGGGTTTAGCTCTTCTTGGAGTTCATGTAGGACACAGGACACTGCCTGGTCCCATTGATGCTGTGTTTTTTGCTTTGGAGAGGGCGGCTCTTACCTGTGCATCTGAGATGTCAGGGGGACAGCACTCTGCTGGGATAGATATTTGCCCTTTTGGTGGGGGGAGGGAGAAGTTTGTGCTGAACCTGTCAGCTAGGATGTTGGCAATGTATGTGGGTTCGGTGTATTTCTTGTCATTTTGGACTAATTCTGAGCATATCTGGGAATTCCCACCCAGGTTCCTAACATAACTAAAGAAAGCCTTGTGATTATCCTTAGTGTCCTGTGCAATTTTTCTCTCGAAGCTGGCCTTAGACGATTTTATGAGTGCCCGTAGTTTTTTGCTAACACTGATCAGAGATGCCTTCTCTTTTTAGGATTTTGCTCTATCATGTAGTAGCTTCCTCCTTCTATTGTATAGTTTGTTTATGGCTGGGGTCCACCAGACAGGGTGTCTGCCTTTGGAGGATTGGGTCTTGGTTTTATTTGGGATTGCATGATCCATGCATTCCTGAAGGTGTTCATAGAATGCCTTTATAAAGGATTCTGTGGTCTGGGCCATATTTTCCACAGGCCTGGGGGCTTTGAAGGATTCCACCTCACTTTTGGGGAGTGTGAAATTTGCTTTAGAGAAGATTTCACTGTGGTTTTCTGGGCAGGGGGTGGGGTCGGGATGTGAATATCCAGTGAGATTAGTTTATGGTCTGATCTTACCAGTGAGGGATACACTTCTGGTCTGGAGCATAGAGTCCCCATGTTGGTGATGATCAGGTCCAGTATGTTTTTCCCTCTTGTGGGAGTGGTAACAAGTTGTTCCATAGCATTTGAGTTTATAAATTCTAGGAACCTTTGGGCTAGGGTGTTGGAGCTAGAGTAATGCTCCCAGTCTATGTTAGGGTAGTTGAAGTCACCCAATATAATGGTGTTTGGAGAGACCTTCATATTTTCCAGTGTTCTCAGGAAGGCCGAGTGGGGTTCCTGGGTTTGGGAGGGTGGTCTGTAGCAGGCTATAAACTGGAAGGCAGTTTTACCAACTGTTAGTTGCACATGGATAGTCTCTGATGCTTCGTGCTGTGCCACCAACCTGGAGGTGTGGGTATCTTTGACGAATATTGATACTTCTCCTCCTTTTCTGGTTCGGTCCAAGTTTTGGGGCCGAAAAGCATGGTATGAGGTATAACCTGGTAGTGCTGGGGTGCTCTCGGGAGGCTTGAACAAGGTTTCTGTTACTGCACAGATATCGATGTTCTCCATGCTAAGGAGAGTTTCGAGTGCGTGCATCTTGAGATTTAGACTTCTGGCATTGAGTAGCATTACTTTAAGCCAATTGTTGAAATTAATCATCTTGTCTTCATACTGTGGCATTAATCTTGGTGAGGGTAAGATGCTATTCAAGGTCAGGGTCATACCAGCCTGGGCTACATGCTCAGAGAGCTCCTCTATGTCTCTTTTTATGTAGTCCAGGGAGGTACATTTCAGGTCATTCACACCAGCATGGACAATGATGGAGTCATATTTGTACTTGCCTTGGAGTGACCTGAGTGCTTGTGTTATGTGGCGGATCCTAGCGCCCGACAGGCAGCTCACCGTGACCTTCTCCTTGTTTAGCCTGTTGAGCGGGACGTCAGTGTGCCTGACGATAGAGTCACCTATTACAAGTGTATCAGGTGTGTTGTTTAGCCTTAAGGGCTGTGACTGTTCAGCACACTGGCTTTGTGAGCTATGTGTTGCACGTGTTTTGTTTTGGGGTAGCGGTTGCTTGGGTGTCTGCGTTGGAGGTCTCTGCTGCTTAGGCAGATTTTTATTTAGAGCCTCCGAGTATGTTTTTATGTGTTTATGTGTTTGGTTTGCTGTCGTGTTAGGTCTATGTGAGACTGGAATTGTAGTGAGTGTGGTTTCCTTCTCCTCCTGCCTGTTTTCGCCAGTACTGAGTTAAGAGAGCTTAGCCTCCAGTTTGGCTATATGGTTGCATCTCTCACATGTGTTGGAATTTGTTGGGAGGAGGAGAGGGTTGTCTGTGTACATGAGGCAGTTGTAACATTGCCTCAAGATTCCCAGATTCACCAGCTGGACCAGAGAGGAGATTGACAACTGACCTTTGGACATGCTAGAATAGTATTGGGAATTCCTTTATAATTGAAAAAAAGGGGCAATGGGGAACAAGGTAATCAAAGGGAGTTTGTGAGGGTGTAGTGCTTTTAATTTTTTAGTGCTGACTTATATAATTGCTTTAGTGAGCAAGTGCCAGGTAACTTAAATACAATGTGTTACAGGTAACTTAAATGCAAAAACAACAAACAGTAACTTTCTTTCAAGTGAAACAAGGAAATAAGTACAGTAAGCAATGCAGATATCACTAGGGATCCACAGAAGCGCTGAAAAGCTGCGTTTTAGGTGGAATTAGTGTTTCAGGGAAATAACAAGCAAACAAGCATACAAACAAAGCTAGATTCAGCAGGCCTGGGTCTAGTTTATGCTACAGTAAACAAGGTGTACCAATTTCAGTAAGAAACAGTTCAAATATGCAGGCTCTATAAGCCTTTAACCAGAAATTCCCAGCACAGAAGGGCAGAGTCCAACCTCTCCTCCCACAAGAGTGCAGACCACAAACCTTCTTAATGTAAAATAACTGGCCTGAAGCCCAAGTGCTTAAACCAGAACTAATACACTTTTAGAATAACAGACATTGAGCCCTCAATCAGCAGTTCCCAACTTAGAAGGCTGTAAGCTACCTGTCCTGTCACCACAGTGCAGGCCACAAACCTTCCTAATGTAAAACAACTGGTCTGAGCCCAAGTGCTTAATCCAAAAGACTTAGAATGATAGCTACACTTTAATCAAGTTACTACCAAGCAGTAATAAATACAATTGAGTACTTTAAAGAATGCCTGGATTAGTGCTCAAGTTATACAAACAAAGCTAGATTCAGCAGGCCTGGATCTAGTCTATGCTACAGCAAACAAGGTGTACCAATTTCAGTAAGAAGCAGTTGAAATATGCAGGCACTATAAGCCTTTAACCAGAAATTCCCAGCTCAGAAGGGCAGAGTCCAGACCACGAACCCTCTTAATGTAAAATAACTGGCCTGAAGTCCAAGTGTTTAAACCAGAATTAATACACTTTTAGAATAACAAACACTGAGCCCTCAATCAGCAGTTCCCAACTTAGAAGGATGTAAGCTACCTGTCCTGCCACTACAGTGCAGACCACAAACCTTCTTAATGTAAAACAACTGGTCTGAAGCCCAAGTGCTTAAACTAAAAGGCTTAGAGTGAGTTACACCAAGCAGTAATAAATACAATTGAGTACTTTTAAGATGATGCAAAAGCAAAATAAAGTAGGAAGAAACACAAATACAGTAAAAGCAGATAATTTTTTTTTTTTTTTTTTTTTTTTTTGAGTGAGCAAATGAGATGGGCCCAGGAGGAGTATCCAAGTGCAAATTTACAGGAGGGGTGGGCAGTTTCAAAGCCACCAAGATCAACACCAAGACAAAAACAGGGAGAGTGGGCAGGAACCTACTGAAAAACAGAGTCACAGCTTCCAGCTAGATATTCCTCAATGCAACATAAACAAATTACTTTAAATCGTGTATTATTTGATAAAAGTGCAGATAAAAGTTACTTAGCTTCACCTATGCGTTCAATTGATAGCATACAGGTCTTAGCCAGCCAAAGCTCACAGTTTAAACAGAAGATAATTTACTGTACCACTTGTATAAGACAGAAACTGAATAACAATGAAGGAAACTACCCCCACTATCACTGGCTATGCAGGTTTTTTAACAAGCCTTAACTGAAAATACCACTTGTACTATACTTTACAGTGTGGGTTCTGTCAGTGAGCCAGCTGGCAACCCATCTTGTGATGTAGGGATTTATACCTAATTTAGTGAGTTTAGCTATAATTCCAGAATGGGGGATGAACCACCTTACCCTCATCCACGGCTTTGGTGACTGCCTCAAAGAAATCGATCAGGTTCAGGAGGCATGATCTGCCTTTCATAAACCCAAACTGGGTGGGATCCAGAGTTTGGAGGTTACCAATGTCTTTGTTTATGAGTTCCATGATGATATGTTCCATGGCCTTGCAGACCAGGCTATTCAGGCTAATAGGTCGATAGTTCCCGGGATCAGTGGTGGCTCCCTCTTTGTGGAGTGGGATAACTGTTGCTGTGCACCATTCAGTGGGCACAAAGCCTGATGCGAGGCTATTATTGAACATGGTGCTTAAGTGGGGGAGCCAGTTCTTTCTGAAGTTCATGTAAAACGCAGCCTGGGATGTTGTCCAGTCCCATGGATGCTGTGTTTTTGGCTTTAGAGAGTGCAGCTTTTACCTGCGTAGTTGTGATTACAGGGACTCTGCATTCTTCCTGTATAGATATGGGCCCTTTAGGAGGTGAGAGGGGGGTAAAGTTAGCACTGAACCTATCTGCCAGGATGTTGGCAATATCAGTTGGTTCTGTAATTTTCGTGCCTTTGTGCTATAACTCAGAGCAGATCTGGGTGTTGCCATCTAGATTCTTGACATAGCAATAGAATGCTTTGTGGTTGTCCTTGGATCTAGTGGCGATTTTGTTTTATATAAATTCATTTCTACAGATTGAAACATTAGGATAAATGCAACCATTTTAAAATGTATAAATAACAAATGTTTTAAAGAGTCAGTCAGAAAATAAATAGCATATATTTACTTATGAAAACTCCAAATAATAAAAATGATTGAATTTCTCTGGCTATTTTTTAAGCTAAAACATTTCTGTTATGATGTCAGCCTTGAAATGCCTGATGTTCTATTAGCACTCCTGTTGATAAGGTTTCTTATGCCTAGAAAATACCTACAGCTTACTGATTCATTTCATAGTACTGCAACCATATGCCATTATATAGCTTTAAAATGTTCTTAACTAGTCGTGCATGCACACACATACTATCTGACTACAAACAATAGAAGCAGTGAACATTCTAACTTAGAAATGATGGCTGGGTAAAAAAAAATAAACAAATTAGTCTTCAGCTCGTTTTATACAAACTTGTCAAAAACTCATAGCAAAAATATAACAGCATCTGTTATGAAGCAGATTTGTGCATATACCCAGAAATACATGCAAGCAAATATTTAAATGCTCTAAGCATTTCCTGTGCCACGCTCCTTTCTTGCTACACTGGTCATTTGTATTGAGAATGATATAAAGGAAGCCCAGTAGAGAAAATAGTTTCATTGAGCAGACTTTAATGCAGTGATTGTAGTTTATGAATAATAACAACAACAAAACAACAGTGACAACAGCAATAATAATATACAATTTGTAATGAACATTTCATACCAGACATATGGCAAGGCTATGAATAATTAAATTATTTTTGATCTCAATTGTCTTAAAATAGTATTGCCAAGAAAATTTTATTTTAATGTGTTGCTGATCACATCTTCTTTGCATGTCAGTAGAAGAATGGATGACCTGCCTCTCAGATAAGCAAAACAACTAAACATGTTTTATTTTAGTTATTTGTTTTCTTTGTTATTAAGTGGACAGTTTAAGTACAGATAGAAGTGGCATAAGCTCAGTTTAATCAAGACAAGTGATTCCAGTCATGAAAAAATACTGCATGATTACTTCGACATTATATAACGTCTGTCCACTTATAAATATCAGTGTACAGTATAGGGCATCCATATAATATAGAAACTATACTTTCACAGGTAGTGTATTTGAGTTAGCCTGTAATGAAACTCGATAACAGCAGCAAAGACCATAGCCGTTGATCTCAGTCTTATCCTAATGTAACATACACTGCTGATCTCATAAAACACTGTGGCAAAGAAAAAAATCTTAAAACCTGCTTTCATTAGTCAGGTCAAAGCATTTGCTAAGATATCTTATGGTTATCAAGATACTATAAGGCCAGTTCCTGTAATCCTTAGGTTCAAATATATTAGTAGTAATGCTGGGAGATGAAAAACATCTCAGTTATACAGAGGCAGGACATGGAGGGGTATAGGGATAAAGCTTCATTTAAAGTAACATTTGAAAGCTCCCTGTGTGGGCCATGCGGGAAATAATTTGATTTAATAATCCAGTTATCTGAAGAATGAACAAAATACCCTTTACCACTGGTCCAGGTGCAGTGATTGTTTCAAAAAATAAATAGAACATTCAGGTAAATGAATGGCAAATATCAATGTCCACAATCAATGGAAAAGCAATAAAAACTATAAGGATTGCTATTGCAAAGTGCAGCAGGCAAAGTGAAGAGTTTCAGGCAGAAACATGTCGCTGTCACTACAATATACATCTGTGATATTACATAATGCATTTCTCTCATACAGTTGAATGGTAGTCTTATTAACCAGAAAAGTCTACAAATGCCAAAGCAAGGGAGTGGACAGTTCTCACTAATAGCTCTGGGAACCACACCCATTGCCATCTTATTAGCTTTTAGACACGTTTGCAACATTTTATGAAGCCAGAGCATGCTAATAAGGTGAAAGTATAAGCTGACAGCAACTATTAATGACTGACTGGATTTATTCAAAAGTATTCAAAAGCTGAAGTGATAAGTTCCAAATACATTGATAAGTGTTCTGTATTGTTTGTGTCACCTGTTACTGAAGAGAAATGTTGGCTTATAGAAAGGAGATTCTGCTGCTCACACACAAATGCATATATACGTACACACACACACACACACACACACACACACACACACACACACACACACACACACACACACACACACACACACACATATAGATGCATGCAGATTTCATAAAATGTTAGAAGTATTCCACATATACTATTTTGTTTTTTACAAAACGGATTTACATGTACGGAATAATTCAAACATCCTTGGGACATGCAATATTTTTAATATTTTTCTTTATATTAATACACTACTTATTTGCAGTGACGTTCTTTTCTGTTGGTTTGTTAATTCAGTATGTTAATTATATTTTTAACTGTACATGTGTACTTTTTAATTTAAATCTCCATGCACATATGTTTCAAGTGCAATGTGTAAACAGTACATGCAGTACATAATCGCCATGTAAATAAACAGGTAAAAAACATGAATATAAATGGTTGTGGCTGTGCATTGTTGGAGTCATGACACTCACTTCCTACCTCATTGCTAATGCAGCATCAAGACAAGTGTTTGGTATTCTGGTCGCATGTGACTGACTCTGGCCTCAGGTTGAAGGGGACAGGCATGGGAGGATTCATTACCATTTCACTGAAGCACAGTTTCTTTCTGGATGAAGGAGTGTGCTTCATCGACATGTGCAGTGCAGTCCAATGACAAAGAGAGGAAAGGGAATATTCTTAAACTAGGAAAGACTCTGAGACACACTTTAAACTAGGAAGGGTAATTTAAGTTCTGTACTCTGATCTGTAACTTTGGAGAAGAGTGGAATTAGGCACATTTGCTGAAATCAGAGAAGATGCAACTGAGAAGAGAATGAATATGGACCTAGACATCCAGGACTGAAGCTCTACGAACTAAAATTCTTCACTATATCAGCTTAAGGTGTTTAAAACTAACACAGAGATGCAGTAAAATGGCTGTATGTTTAAGTATAGTGATAGTGCAGTATTAAAATAATGGCATAGAGAGCTGCTATAAATGCAGAATTGGGTCCAGGTTACAGCTGATTTTGGGACTGGTCACTCTTGTTCTCAACTATATTCATCAGATGAATAGTAGAGAAAACTCACCACTAGAATTTATAGGTGCTAGCGCAAGTTGGGGGACAGTTTACATGTTGTCCCTGCTTAGAACAGTAGAAGAAATGTCATACTGGTAAGGTGACAAATAACAGCAAATTTGTTGTCTGGTGAGAGAGAACTGAATTATTTGTAATAAAATATCTGGTTCTAAACTCCTAAAGCAATGAAAATCTGAAAGGCATGGAAAAGCAACCGTACTTTACATTGCCAAATGCTAACTACATTTGTTGTAACAAATATACTTTGTTTATATATTGCTTAAATGTGAGATAAGGAAAATATGTTTAAGATTGTCAATAATCTTTTATGGGAAATTTAATGTGCATGAGTCAAAGGGGCTGATATGAGAGGACCCTTGAAAACTGATACCCTATTTTAGATGCAATTAGTATGTCAGGTCAGGGGAAATGGCCTCACATCCACTGAAAGCAGACACTGTACCTTTAACCTTGGAACCAAATATATTCATAATTTAGGATGCACACAGAGGTTAAAAATGAATGCCCTTCAGGGGTGGAGGAAGGGGGGACACTTTATTTATGAGGCAGCTGACTGCTTTTGACACCACATGCAAGGCCATTTGTCATAGAAATGTAAACCGTAAGGTTAGGCTGTCCTATAACACTGGGTCACTGGAACAATTTGGGCTCATCTGCCAATATCCATACTGATGTCCAATCAGTGATTCTGGGACTTATGCTCTATCACATCTATTAATCTTTTAGCATCATCATTTTAAATTGATAACTTAGTCTTGCCTTTGCTGCACATATTACATTTAACAATATCAGAGCAGCAAATTATTAAAGGCTGAGCTAGGAAAAATCCTTTTTTGTTATAATAATCTGCATTGGATTTGCAGATGATAAAACCTCCTCTGATTCAGTACAATATGGAACTGCACACCATTTTCACATTCTGTAGCTTTTGTGATGATTTATTGTCTATAATGTCAAATGACAAGTATATATGTGCAAATACGACAGTTGTTGTATGTGGTCTTGTTCATTAATGGCCTGTGTTTACAGCCCTATGCATCCAAAGCTACCCCTGTCCTGAAAGAGTGTAGTACAACTGCTTGCTCACAGATACCACTCTCTCTCCCTCTCTCTCTCTGTCTTTTTCTATAAAGAGAAAATGCCTCCCTTTTTCCTCCACATTTCTGAAGTCCATGCACCATTTTGTGCATTATTTGTCGATGACAGGTGGTTTACTTAAGGGACATACAAGAGCTTGAGACAAGTTTTACTGCAGTCCTAGAGTCAGATACTCCATCACTTGAGTTCACAAGGGCCACTAAGACTAGATAGGATGAATCATGTAACAGCCTCATGCATATGTATGGAGACCTGGCATGACATAATGCATCCTAAATAGAGCCATTTGGAAACTGCCATCCTCATCCTCATAGATGATAATTAGATGTGGATAACAGATGTATTTTTTAATTGTGTTAATTATAAAAACCTTTAAAAATGAATATGTATTGCCCAAAGAGGCACATATACTGATTTGTACTGATTCCGGTACTACAGTAGAGATTTATTAATAATGCAAGTTTTCCAGACATTAATAAAATGGAAATAGAGAAAAGTTTCAAGATTATACATTTAAGAAATGTGAAGGATAAAGAAAAATTATACAGAAATGTTCCTTGTATAATAATACTGTGCTCCCAACACAATTTCAGATAGATAGACAGATAGAGAGATAGAGAGATAGATAGATAGATACATAGATAGATAGATAGATAGATAGATAGATAGATAGATAGATAGATAGATAGATAGATAGATAGATTAAAACATAAATTGCTGTAACCCTCAAGAATAGAATCCTTTCCAGATCTTTCAGCTATGGAAATGTCTGGACAAAAGCCTCATTATTTAAGAAACCTACTGTGGGATTCATAAACAAGTGCGTAGTTTTACAAGGAGCCTACATATTCTTTACATGTCAGTGCAATAAGTAGCAGCTCTAATCACAAACGCATGCTGCTCATCATGCTCATTTGAATACAAGCACGTTTCCATGGCGAGTGTTGGCAGCCACAAAAAAGTGTTCAGCAGCACACACGCAGTAAACAAACAAGGTTTCCTGTAGACAAACCTGTTAAGTGTGCTTGTACACAAAATGCTGCATAGGGTAAATAATGAAGACTGTTCCACGCAGGGGAAGTGTACTGAGTGCAATGTGTGCATTAATGAAACATATGAATAGAGAAATAAGTAAGGTGGGAGAATAAACAGCAAGGGCTACTACAATAGATGAGTTACCAGGCAGGGGAAGTATACTGGGGACAACAGTCAAACAGATGTATACAGAAATGTATATTTATTTATTTATTTACTTATTTGTTTAACATTTGTTGACTGGGAAAGTCCGACTAGGACAGAACCTATTTTCAGCTGAGGCCTGGGTAGAAACTCTCCAGACACATGTCTTTAGAATGTGGGAGGAAACCGGAGTACCTGGAGGAAACCTATGTGAATGCAAGGAGAACATGCAGACTCCGCACAGAAGGCTCCTCAGCTGAGAATCGAACTTGAGAGCCTCTTGCTGTGAGGTGACAGCCTTGTTGGGAAATGTTCATATTGTACTGAAAAACTGTGCAGGATATTAACTTTTGTTTGGTGGCATGTAGAACAATAGTATATGGCAATATTTGTAATTGTCATAGGTTGGTACTAGGCTAACTGCCCTTTGTGAGCCATTTTAAGCCAATTATCCCTTGTGAGACTCAAACCCTGCACCTTGTGTTTGCAAGGCATACACCTTAACCATTAGGCCACCCTCCCAACCAAATAAACAGCCTCTGCAAGGCTCAAACCCAGGACCCTGCACACCATAGACAAAGTGATTTACCACTTAGCCATGCCAGATACAATGCAAAAATGACTGCAAACAAGATATTCTTACTTCAAAAGTTTATTTTCTAGTAAAACATATTACTCAAATTAGATAACATAATACAGTGTGTCAATTCTGCAAGGTGATTTGTTATTTTCTTTGGGAATCATTACATCTTTGGGTATTTTGAAAGAAACAAATAATAGTTTGGGGTAGGAATGGGGATTTGAGTGTCCCTGGCTTTGTTAGATAGGGCCTCTGACTTTTTTTTCAGTAAGATAATTACCTCACTTATTTTGGGTGACACCTGAGATTTTTGTGACTTTTGCATGAAAGAAGAAAAGAAAAGGTAATGTATAATCGAAGACGTGGGACACAGGGACATGAGAAAATTTGATGAGAGATTAGATGTATGGGGCAAAGATGATATTGCAGAAAACAAGGGGGGCTGTATTTAGCATTGCCCCTCTTTGAAATGGATAAATTAATAAAAATATTTTGGGACTGGAAAAACTTCACAAAGAAACACCTCCACAGGATGTAAATTCTTGAAACAGACTTAATAAAAGTTGATTGCTTTCATCTCTACACAGAAGAGACTTTTTCAAAACTAATTCAACATCTTACCAAAACCTCATTTGTACTGAAATTAATTAAATGACATACACTAACAACCAATTAAGAAAAAGGTCTAGTTAGAAATAATCAAATAATTATCTACTACACAATGAATTTAATCTAATCACAAGCTGTATTCAAACAAAGTACCATAGCACATATTTATATTCCAAAATACACTTCCATGCACCTTCACCCAAATAATGTTAATTTTGTCAACAGTAAACCAAATGCCACTTTTTAAAAGATGCATACTATGTGCTGTGTTTACACAAAACATTATTAATGTTATTGTTATGTATGCCAATTCTGTGTTCATAAATTCTACTTTTGAGTTTAAATTCAGTTTTTCCCATATAGAATGAATCACATGACAACCATAGTGCTATATACACAATAGTTTGGTGTTAAAATCACATCCTGCTGGACATGGAATGATACTTTCATACCCATAAGTAACTATGTTGGTTCTCTCAAAAATTAATCTACACTCAGAACAACTACACTTGTGCATAGCTCCCACTTTATACTGTTGATTTGCTTCAATAACATTTTAAACATTTCTCTCTTTATTAAAAATGAATTTGGGAACTTTGCCTAACTTTATTTTGAATTCATTATAGATGCATCTATCCCAGTCATTACAAATAAGAGTAAGAATGTTACCAGAATATAAAGAAAATGGAATAATGCCTTGTTGACATATGAACTTTAAGTCCTATCTATATTAAAATTTTGATTATATACACAGTCTATACACACTGAGCAGAGTGGAGGAGGGGCGTTGACTACAACTCTGATCTGAGATATATAAGTATCCTGTTTTTTTTGGATTATTTATACTGATTATTGTTTCTAGCAATTTATATATAGCACTTTTTATTGCCTGCTGCATAGTTTTTAGTGTATTTTATTGCTATTAACTAATCTGCATGGGTAAGTGATTTGTTTGCAGTTAAAAGCATTCTGTAGAATCTCTTTGCTCCTTTATCTGTTTAAAAACTTTCTTTTTGTGGCTTTCTGTAGTGTTTACTGTCTGTAGGCTAATAGCTTTAGTATTGTCCTAGTTCAGATTTGCTGTGTCTGGGCCTGTTTGTTTCTACAGTGATTTTTCAAAGCACATGAACAGGCCATCTTGAATTAGCAGAAGCCTTTCTTTACCTTGGCTAGATTGTGTAGTTGTTATACTTGGCGGATTTGCAGTTGATCACCCCTACTGTAAATTTGATCTGGGGCACTCCTCCCAGTCTAGTGTCATTAGTTCATTCTACCTAATACAGAGAGAACATCTGAGAAGGCCTTCTGTTTCTCCTTTTTCCCTTTCAAAAAAAAAAAAAAAAAAAGTTGCCTGAATCTTCTTGTGTTCTGACTGTGCTTCTCAAACATTTTGGAAATATAGAGTATATTTTAGAGCATAAGCCACGGTGGTGGTGCTGCGGTAGCATTGTCGCCTCTCAGTAAGACATTGTCTGGTCCGATTCTCAGCTAGAGCGTCTTCTGCGTGGAGTCATGTGTGAATGGGCGTACCTTCGTTGAAGGTTGTTCGTCAGGGCTGGTAACTCGGCACGTAAAAATCAACTACCAATCATTTAGCGGACCGGAGTTTGGCTGTGGCGACCCCTAACTGGAAAAAGCCGAAAGACACAACAAGAGTATATTTTAGAGCATTTATTATAACTGTAATTGCTTTAATATTGCTACAACACAAGTGCTCTAGGTTGCACTGCATCTGAATTGTTTGTGTGTTTTAGCTGCTTTTCTGTATATATAGATGTCTCTGTATATGTAGACTAGCAACTTATTCTGCTGTATTACTGCCTCTTAAATCATTTTTCAGTTGTGCACTTGCCTTGCTTCAATTAAAAAGTTTTAAATTGCTAATTTTGTAGAGTTTTAATTGCATTTACTGTTTAGGACTACACACTCAAGTGTGTTAGCCTTTTTTGTGTTTATTTACTGTATTATTGCATTGTTTGGCCTGTGTCAACAAAAAAAATATATTATCTTGTTTGCTCATTTCCCACCTTTCCTAGCCAGTCCATATCCCAGGCTTTGCTTGTCTCAGGACTTTATTTTCTGTGTTCAGAGCTATCCAGACCTTGCTGTTGTAGAGGGAAGTCCTACTACTTACCAGTGGGAGTGAGGAGCATTGTATTGCCTATATAATGCTAGAGGAGTGGTTTCCACCTCTGAAATTGTAATTTTATTAGCCTTTTAGGGCTGATTTCTATCCCTTTCACCTTTCTGGCTTAAAAACACGTGTGTTTGCACATTTTTCACATCGTGCAGCACTGCGAGGCTACAGTTAAACTATTCCAGGTGCCGGAAATTCTGCTCTTCAAATTTTCCCTTAGAACTAGCTGGTTTCTCAATAGTAGTATTAAAATCTGAACCCCTGTGACTAGCACTTGCTCTAGAACCTGCTGGAAAGCACTAGGAAGCCTGAAACTGATACAAGCACTCAACTCTCCTTGTCAATAAGGAGAAATTAATTGTAGGCACTAAACAGCCTATAATTGCAAAGTACCTTGCAAAGGTAAGGGAAAACAACTCTTAAACTTTACAAAAAAGCACCTAAACAGGCATGACCAAGGGTCAGCTTACAGTGATTTCTCCTGTCCACCTGGTGAATCTGGGCATACTGGGGCAATGTGGCAACTGCCTCATGTACACAGACAAACCTCTCCTCCTACCACCCAACACTACAACCTGCGAGAGATGCACTTACATAGCCCAACTGGAAGCAAAGCTCTCTCCGGCCAAGATTGTGCTAGACAGTCAAGAGGAGAAGGTTAACACCTGCACTACACCTCAAACAACTCATAGCCCTTCAAAACCCACACTGTCAACACCCACACATAGCAACACTAAACCCACATATGCAGAGGCCCTTAACATTAACCTGCCCAAGCAACAAGGACCACCGAAGCTGAAACGCAAACAAACACCAGTCACAACCAAAGTGATACATTGCTCACAACACCAGTGTGCCACCCAACAACAGCCCCTAAGGCAAGACAATGTACCCAACACTTTAGTCATAGGTGACTCTATAGTCAGGCACACTGATGTCCCACTCACCAGGATGAACAAGGAGAAAATTAAAGTCAGCTGCCTGTTGGGTGCCAGGATCCACCACATAACGCATGCACTCAAGTCACTCCACAACAAGTACAAATACGACTCTGTCATTGTCCATGCTGGAGTGAATGACTTGAGACGTACTGTTAAATAAAATTAAGAATTCAATACACAGGAGTTTCAGGTTGAAAAGTTTACTAGTGTACACCAGGAGGCAAAAAACGTACAAGTACAGAAGTTTGTCTAACATGAATCAGGAAGTACACAGATTTTATAATCTTTACATCCAAGTTGTGCCCACCTTACTGACGTGGTATGTCACAGGGCATCTACATCACTTTAGCTTACAGTCCTCTGTTCATAAAAACCACTGATGCTGTATATTTTAAAAAAAGGTTTTCCTCTGGTAACAATACGGCCTTGCTATCCACCTGGTCAGACATAATGTCTTTCTGTAAAGTTACTTCTTCAAGGTTTTACATCAGTTCGAATACAATAGTGGATTCAATCTTCTAATACACATCTTTGTTCACTGTAACACTTTCCCACCAGCTGCATGCTATCTTAGTAACACATATACAAGGCCAAATCATCCCAGCAGGAAAGAGCAGAAGATTTCATTATTTCACATATTTAATTTCCTCACCCAGCAGATAATCACTTGTGAAAAGCATAAACATTAAAACTTGCTAAGCTAGCAACTGCCAGGGTCGGAGGTCAATTTGCTTCAAGCCACACTGCAGTTTGAAAACTACTTGCATTTACACATGAATTTATCCTTTCTGTTATATGATTAATAGAATAAAATGCATTACATACTACTTTGTTTTTAAACTAGCATTTCACATATATTCAAATACATATTTTTCTAACATTTTCCCACCTATTAATACTTTTTATTCTATTTTGAAGTATGTATAATGTCATTTCATCTCCCAACCTCTTCCACTAAGGATTTTCAGCTAGGTGAGTCATTTGATCTATACTTCAGAAAAAATGTCATCTGAGATCAATTTTTCAATCTCAATATCTTGGTACAAAGTTTCAGTAACAGATACATCAATAAAATATTTGATTAGTCTTTTCATGCAGGGAATTCCACAACAAGCACATGCTCCTATTAGGAGTATACCCACACAAATGGCAATCAGAATATTCATTAGGATGGAACCCCACCCCCCAAATAGATTCTGGAAAAAGTTCGTCAGTGGGTTTGGGCCTGGTTCAGTCATGGCTGATACTTGCTGAATTACCTCTAGGTGGTTGTTAATTTCATGCCTATTGTCTGGTATGTATACACAGCATTCTTCTTTGATAAGCGCGCACGTACCACCTCTCGCCACTAGGGTGAAGTCAAGAGCCATTCGATTTTGTAGCACAACAGTTCTCATTGCATTCAGTTCATCAGTCACCAGTTCTAGGGCAGAGAAAGTTGCATTACTCATTACTTGAAGTTTCGACAACTTCCTCAGCTCCCAGATCGATTTGACTGCTCCATATGCTGGGAATATTCCTGCCCAAGATATAACACTGTCACTCAAGTCCATATGAGTCAATTTACTTTTGTCTTTCACGTTATTATGGTCTTTCCAGCCAGCTTCGATCCGTCCAACTGGATTTACAGGTTTCTCGACTGGACCTCCAGGTTTCCGAGCTACTTCTCTTACGTTTAGATCTTACCCAAAGGTAATTCTGCAGTATGTCTTATTGCCGGAACCAGATAACCCAAAAAACAACTGCCGGACCAATTCTCAGGTAACCATTTATATGCCTTTTTCCCACAAATAAAATAACAGTTTTCTACTTTAGTACTAATACGCATTAACCCTGCATGAAACATTTTCTGATCTATAACTGACAATTGTTTAAACAAAACAGGATTCTTGCGAATGTCATTCATGGTTGTTTTCAGTGAGTTCAAATATGAGTCATAATTAGTATTGCAAAGGATATTGCCATTACTATTCTTAATATAACACCGGTAAGATATGGTTATATTACAATTGCTCCAGCCCACCTGGAGAGTGTCATTTTTGTAAAAACATACAATTCCTTTTTGTGTGACAGGTAAAAATAAAGCTATTTTGTCCTGTGATCTCACAGTTCCTATATCAAAGAGTAAATTCTCCCAAGTCTCATTTATCCCCAATGGAACAGCGGACATTATCAGTCCTCCATATGCTGTTGGTATAGCTGTACAAACCCAGCAATTTGAAATGTTCATAGTCTCTGCATATACACGCTTCATGGCTAGGTATGTGTTAAAATTTGGATGCCAGTCTATAGACGTTTCATCACGCCTTCCCACTTTCACTTGTGTGGTTGAGTGTAGGAAAAACCACAACAAGAGGAAAATTGTCACAATTATAGTCAATAAATGTATACTCAGCAAAATGATTATGCAACATCTCTGGGGTTGATCTAAATTTCTATTTGCTTTGTTTTTGGCCATCTTGCCCTTGTTGTACATCAGTCACAAAGTTTTTATCAAGTTGAAAGCTATTTACCGGTTTGCAGTGTGTCAAATGAACCCAGGACTTCCTCTCAGCCACTCTGACTGCAGTAGGCATTGCCAACAGTACCTGGTACAGCCCTTCCCACTTTGGACTCGCCCAATTCTTCCTTTTCATCACTTTCAGCCACACCCACGTCCCGGGGGCCAAAACTGCTTCTGGTCTGTTTCTTATCTGAAAAATAGCACAAGAAGTGAATATACAAGGTGCCAAACCCAAAATTAAACAGGGGAACCTTGAGGGTTTTTTACCCCTTCCGCTGAAGTTTCGGCGGAATTTTCAAAGCAGATCGAGGAGCAGAGGCCGCACCAAGAGGAAATTCTCGGGAGAAGAAATGGCATCGAGCAACAGGAATCGAAGAAGGGAACAGAGGACTTAGTGTTTAACCTATCACAACGAACTTTAACAGAGACTGACCATAAATTACTGAATAAAGGTCTTTCCTTTATTCCTGCTCAGGTTAGCAATATAAGTGAAATATTAACTGACTTGCGCCTTTTTGTCCGTAAGATTAATTTGAAATGTATGTTTAAAAACAAAGAGCAACATAACGAAGTTAGTTATGCTAACAGTAACAATTTTAAAAGAAAGAGTGTGTTTTCACCAGCACAAACACCAATCACAGAATGTTTCATTAAGGCTTGTGAATTAGATTTTTATAAATATTTTAGCAATGAGAAAAAGAGGAATTTATACACTAATCTGTCACACTTGGAATGGGAATCACTTCATGCACTTCAACATGATAAGGAAATAATTATAAAGCCTGCAGATAAAGGTGGTGGAATAGTTGTTTTAGATTATATTACTTATAATACACTAATGCTGAATATGCTTAGAGAAACTGATACCTATAAAGAAATCCATACTAATGATTTAACTAGAGTTATTTTTTCAGTACACCAGGAATTATATGATTTCCTAATGTGTAGGCAGATAGACCAAGAGCTATATCAATATTTCCTGATAGAGCAACCCAAAATACCTTATATAAAAGGGCTGCCAAAAGTACACAAAGGGATATTACCACCACCACTACGACCCATAGTAGTAGGAGATGGATGGGTTACGGAAACTATGTCAGTTTACATAGAAAAGAAATTAAGGCCTATTATAAATGAGATAAATAGCATTTTGAAAGATACATATCAACTACTAGATGTATTATCTAACTTTGAAGAAGGTATCCCTAAAGATAGCATCCTAATTACTATGGACATGTGGAACCTTTTTACATCTATTCCTAACAGTTATGGTTCAGATGCTATTAGACACATCCTACACAGTACAGATATATTCAGCAATAATGAAAGAATTTTATTGAATGCTATAATAGACCTCATACTGAATAACAATGTATTTTTATATGACAAGAAATTGTTTTTGCAACAATGGGGAGTGGCTATGGGCACTCCCTGTGCAAACACCTACGCAAATCTCGTTGTATATTACTGGGAATGCATGCATTTGTTTAATCATGCCAACTTTGATAAAATGCTGCTATATAAAAGATTCGTAGATGATATCATAATTTTCTGGAATGGTACTCTACAAGAATTTCTAGACCTAGTGGAATATCTAGAAACTACAACATCTTTTTTTAGATTCACTTTTGAATACTCCACAACTGAAATTAATTTTCTAGACATTACCATTACCAAGGATGATAAAGGCAAATTAAGTCATACCATCTACCGAAAAACCTGTTGGAAGAATACACTATTGGAGTATAGCAGCATGCACCCCAGACATATATTTTATAACATTGTTAAGGGTCAACACCCAAGACTTAACAGGTTGTGTACGAATCAGGATGATAGAATGCAACAGATAATGAAACTGAATGATATGCTCATAGAGAGACATTATGATAGAGGAATGATCCAGCAGGAGATATCTTCATCTGGATCTATTTCCACCCCCTTGAAATACAGGAAGAAGTCCCATCAAATATATACTAGACTGAAACCATACAAGGAAATAGTCCCTTTTCAAACTAGATATACTAGTGACATTAAGAACACCACCAATATAATACGGAAGAATTGGTGCATTTTACTTACTAATGAAGAAGTTAAGGCAGTAGTAGGAACTAAACCACGTTTTTTATATACTAATAGTAAGAATCTTAAAAGATTGTTATGCATTGAAAAACAAAATTTTG
Source organism: Protopterus annectens (assembly GCF_019279795.1). Lineage (NCBI taxonomy): Eukaryota > Metazoa > Chordata > Ceratodontiformes > Protopteridae > Protopterus > Protopterus annectens. The sequence continues at coordinate 330,167,306 of NC_056742.1, forward strand.
AGACAGAAAAAATATATGACAAGATACAGAACAATACAATATGGGACTTGACCAGAACAAATGAGATAGGTACCTATCCATGTGAAAAGTGTAGTATGTGTAGTTACATTTCAGAAGACATAGAGTTCACTCATCCACATTTAAATATTACTTTCAAACCTAATTTTAGATCAAATTGTAATAGTACTCACTTGATATATCTAGCTAATTGCTTATTTTGTAATGCGTTCTACATTGGGATGACAACTAGATCCCTCAAGGAACGCATGTACAACCACATTTATGACATCAGGAGAAAAGATCTGAAGAATGCTCTAACTAAACATATAATGAACAGTCCAGGACATGAGTTTAGATTTAGAACACTTCAATTAGTAAGTCCAAGTAATAGCAAAGGAGATGCTTTCAATGAATTAGAAAGCATAGAGTTGCAATGGATCCTGAAGTTTAAAGCACATTACACTCCAGGTCTAAATCAATATATTAGTGTGAGGTCAGTCCTTAAAAAAAGAAGCTTGAAATAAAATATGTCTCTCTATATACATATGGAGATTCTGAAGTCATATTTTATATACATTAATAAGTTTGTTTCCTAGCTACATTAAAGAACTTTTTTGAATAAATATGTATGTATATATATGATCAATATATTCATATTTAATGGAGCTTTAGATGCTTAGATATGATTTAATATATAATATTATAATATATTTTATTTTTATGATTATCAAATACAGATTAAATATAGATTCACATTTGATTATTTATGGAAGTTTGTTGATTGATATTTATACGATTTATTATTATTATACATAATTATATAATATTTAATGTTAGTTTTTAATTAGGTTTTATAATATTATATTATATTATATATATTTTTAATTTAAGTCTATCTGAAACATGGAATGTTTTTTGGGTATATCTGTATCACACTATATCTACAGATACTTACATGCTAATCTTATACATTAGCTTTAGATAGTAATACAGTAAATATAATAATTTCTATCATTTGCATTATGCTGGAATGAAAGGCACACATATTTAGAGCTCTTATAACCATAGTTTTTGTGATACGAGTTTGATAATGTTTTTTAGGCACACACTTACGTTTTCGTTTTTCATACGGATATGGACAAGCTATAGGAATTTTTTCATTTTTTCATTATATTACGAAATTCTTTGGTCAGTTCAGCTATACATATTTCAGGCCATCATGCACATCTTAGGAAAGACATAGTCTGGCTAGGGAGGTTATTATCAGAGGTCAACATAAATAGTGTATTCTGTTGTTCATAGTTTACATGATCCAACAGTGATACATACTCTCCAACTACAAAAGAGCGCTTTATAACGATAAAACATACATAGTTTATGATACATAATATATAATAGCAGTTGAATTTCTTTTGTTTTTTGCATTTAGTACTAACACTATAAATGAATAGAATTTATACTGCTATGAGCTTAGCTATATATATATATATGTTCCTGCCGCTCATTTAACTATGTATATATATATATATATATATATATACTTCTTTTACATATGTATTATATACTCTTACATGTTTCTAAAGAGTTTTTTATACACATATTTTATGAGTTTTTATGTAACATATGTTTCTATATAGTATTACACTAATATGAATTGTTTTAAAATGCATGGCAAATATATATTTTTAGAGTGAGCCTTTATAGATATATATACGATATGTCTTTTTATTTAGAAATGTTGAAGTGTTTTGTTTTTAGTTGCTTGCTAGTTTAACTTCAGCAACAGTCACTATTTAAAGCACAGCTTTCTGTGTTAGAGCATTAATTAAAATGATAATTGATCAATTACTTAATTAGTATAGCAGTTGAATTAATGAGAAGCACTATATAAGCTTTGCTTTAGACATAAGAAAATAGATCTGAAGAAGCGTACTGTTTTTGTACGTGAAAGCGCTCATCTCTCCTGTTCTGTAACAAATAAAGAAGATTTTGTGTTTGGCTGCATAATCGTGGTGGTCCTCATCTTTGTGTTCCTGACGTTATTCCTGCTTTTGTGCTTTAGTGGTGAGGATCTTTGGAGGTATTGCTGGGATTGTGATTTGCATTATCTGAAAAAGAGTTAAACTGCGAAACAGATTTATTTGTTAACAGTTTCCTCATATAACTAGCTAATGAACTGTCAGCCTCTTGCTCTGCAGGCATGAGAGCTTTCCACTGAGGCACATAATATGCTCTCCCAAAAATCATTTCAAAGGGAGTCAAACCCTTCACATTTGGAACCGTTCTCATACTCAGCAGTGCTAAAGGCAGACAGTGTATCCAATTCTTTTGGGTTTCTTCAACTAACTTCCTAAGTTTATTCTTGAGGGTACCATTGTACCTTTCCACCAGTCCTGCTGACTGTGGGTGGTAGGCGCAATGGTTTTTCAAGGAGATACCAAAAAATCTCCCAAGTTGCTGGATTGTCTGGTTCACAAAATGTGTGCCGTTGTCACTATAAATCCTTTCCGGAATGCCAAATCTAGGGATTACTTCTTTTATCAGGGCTTTTGCCACTGTTGCTGCATCCGGATTTTTGGTTGGAAAAGTTTCTACCCATTTAGAAAACATATCTACAATGACTAAACAATACTTTTTCCCTTCACACTTATTCAATTCTATGAAATCCATACAAATAGTATGAAATGGATACGGTGGTATAGGAAAACTTCCTTGCTTAGGTTTAAATGCCCCTTGTGCATGATGCTTGTTACAAGTATGACAAGCTGCACAAAATTTTTTTGTGTCATTTGTGAATCCATATGTTTGGATTGTTCGGTTTACTAACTGTACCATCCCCCCTGTTGAGACATGGCACTGCCCATGGCTCAACAAAGCTGCATATCTAAATAAATTAGACGGCAATATCGGTTTCTTTTCTTTGGAAATGTACAGTCCATTTTCAAGAATTGCGCCTTGTTTTTCCCATTTCTGTTTTTCTGCTTTTGTAGTAAGCGTCTGCATTGTTTTTAACATGTCTAAATCTAAAATCTCTGAGGGTTGTAATTCCTCACTCAAAAGTAAAGTTTCTGAGTCTGAGGCTGCTTGCTTTGCAGCTGCATCAGCTCGTGCATTGCCTTTCGAAATCTTATCCTGTTGTTTTGTATGAGCTACACATTTACAAATAGCTACTTTGGTAGGTAACTGAATAGATTCTAATAATTCCAAAATAAATTGCGCATGATTAATTGGTTTTCCACTAGATGTTATCATTCCTCTATTTTTCCATTGTTGCGCAAATACATGTACTGTAGAAAAAGCATACTGACTATCAGTATATATGTTGACACATTTGTCTTTTGCTAAAGTACATGCCCGTGTCAAAGCTATCAATTCTGCTGCTTGTGCAGATAAGTTATGTGGTAAGGATTGGGCTTCTAGAATTTCAGTGTCTGTAACTACTGCATACCCCACTAGATTCTTTCCTGTAGGGCCCCTTCTGCATGAGCCGTCCACATAATATGTCACCTCGGCATTATCCAAGGGCATATCTGTAAGATCTTGTCTAGGCAAGGCTAATTGTTCAATCTCCTGCAGGCAGCTGTGCGGTGTGCCATCCGCAGGAGTTGGGAGTAATGTTGATGGATTTAATGTCGTACATCGTTCAATTGTCATATGAGGTTGGCTCAGCAGTATAGTCATACATGAAAGATGTCTAGCAGGAGAGAGATATGCTACTTTTTCTTGCAGTACAATTATTGCGTCTGCATGAGGCACTCTCAATGTGAGAGGGTGGAATAACACCACTGAGGCCGAAGCCTGTACTGCCATTGCAGCTGCAACTACTGCCTGTACACAGTGAGGCAAAGATCACACCACTGGGTCTAATTGCGATGAATAATAGGCTATGGGGCGTTGCTTGTCCCCATGTTGTTGCGTCAGCACTGATGTCATATATCCTTGCTTGCAATCTATGGTCTGAAAGAACCGTTTGTGATAATTTGGGAGTCCTAAAACTAATGAAGCTATCAACTGCTTCAACCTGCAGAAAGCCGTTTCTGCTTCAGGTGTCCATTGTAAAATATCTTGTGCTGCCATTGGTGTCTTATATATCAAGTCAGTCAGTGGAGCAGATTCCAAAGCATAATCTGTACCCAAGAAAGACATCATTTCCTTCTTGATTGCTGGTTTGGGTGCTTGCAAAATTGCTGTTTTTCTTTCCTTGTCTAATATTCTACCCTCATTGGATATTACATATCCTAGGTATCTAACTTGTTTTTTCCAAAGTTGTAACTTACTTTTGTTTACTTTGTGTCCTTGTGTTGCTAAAAATTTCAATAACACTACAGTATCCTCCCTGCATTGTTGCTGGGTGGGGGCTGCTAGCAAGATGTCATCTACATAAAGTAGAATCTGACTACCTCCCGGTGGGGTAAACCCTGCCAGGTTGCTAGCCATTTCTTGTGCAAATATTGTTGGGCTCTCACAATATCCCTGTGGTAGTCAAGTATAGGTATACCTTTTACCCTGAAATGTAAATGCTAACCAATATTGACTACCAGGATGTATAGGTATTGAAAAGAAAGCATTACTGATATCTACCACAGAAAAATATTTTTGTTGCGGTTTCAAATCGTTTAACAAAGTATGTGGGTCTGGCACCATGGGTATTCTGGGTATCACTGCATTATTCACAGCTTGTAAATCTTGAACCATCCGCCATTCCCCGTTTGCTTTTTTAACAGGAAATAGGGGTGTATTACATGGTGAATCAGGAGATTCTACCAGTGCTCCTTCTTTGAGTAATGCTGCTATTATAGGCTTGATTCCTATTTCTGCATCTTTTCTCAAAGGGTATTGTCTTTTCTGTGGTCTAAATGCTGATTTTGGTGTAATTGTAATTGGTCCTGCTGTTCGAATAAGTCCTACATCTGACTTTCCTGTTGACCAAAGAGTCGTTGGAATTTCACATAAGGCTTTTTCTTCTTCTTCTAAAAAAAATGCTAATCAGCTGTCCTCGCTAGATTGCAAGTGTACAGCTGGATGTGTCTGTGTCAACCAGTTTTTGTTTCTGCATCCTTTGTTCTGACAGTTCTAAGTCAGTCTGTTTCTCCCATCTTGTCACCTTTTCTCCTAAGTCTGCCCATTTTACATTTTTGTTCTTTGTCAAGCTGACATGTGGTAATCGATTTGATCTATATAATGCAAGGAATTCTTGAGGTAATGAACAGCTAACTACACTGTTCCCCTCAGTATCCCAGTACAAAGTACGTAAAACCAATCTAGTTGCAAGATTTCTGAACAATTCCTGCTCATACTCTCTATCAGGTCCTGGTGTAGTACAGTAGTATAGAGTACAGTGTAACAAATGCTGTTGATCCGTGTCGAGGGAGGCGGCTTTACTGATGGCTACATTCATCAGTTCCTCGGTTACTGCCCCTGGACCAGTCGTGACTAGGTCCTGGCTGTACCAGTAAAAAGTTTCACCCTCCGATCGCACCACAAAAGTATCCATTTGCCTCTGTGCTTCCATACCTTGTACAGTTGGAACTACTGCTATGCCAAATATCTGCATAAGGTCCCTGCCCAATAGGTTCACTGGACACTTTGCAGAAACAACAATTTTACTTCTTTGGGTCATACTTGAAACAGGGTCAGTTATTGCTATATCATGGGAAAGTGGTTCCCTGTATAGCTGTCCATTTTCGGCTTTTACCAGTATATAATCAGGTGATTCAGAATGTTCTGGTAACTTGGAGGGGTGTATCAGGGTCCGTGACGCTCCTGAGTCACACAGGAATTTGACTTCCCTTCCCTCCACCAGAAGTGTAACTTCCGGTTTCGTATCTGCTAAGTAAAGCTCTAGGCTCAATAATGCTAAATCTAAAATTTCACTTTCTTCATCCTCCATATCTACTTGCACTTCCTCTATTTCTTCTATCACATTTACGTTTGTTTTCTGTTTATTAACTTTTCCTGATGATTTCTGACTTTCGCATGATATATCTTCACTATCATATAGTCAGTCCTCATCTCCCTTATCTTCTGTAATTACCTTTTTGTTCTGTTTACAATCCCTTGCTAGATGTCCCTTTTTCCCGAGCTTAAAGCATTCACCTCTCTTTTTCCTCTCTTCAAAATCTTCTGATCATTTGTCAGACTGTTTATTTCCCTGGGCATTCTTCTTGCCCTTTTTACCTGACTGTAACACAAATACTTCAGCTCCGTCTTCAGCAGTGAAGACTTGCGCCTTCTTTTTCTTCTTACTATTAAAATGTCTTTCAGCATGTCTAGCATATTCAAGTAAGGCTTGTAGCCTACCTGTTCAATGGTCTATCATATGCTTCGTAATGAAGCTACTAATAGGTGCAATGCAACCTTTCAAAAATGCATTTTTTAATTGTTGTTCATACGGGGAATCATTTGTTTGGTTTTCAGGAACCATCATACCACTATGATTATTAAAACATTCCAATAATCTAGCATAGTACCCATCTAGTGTCTCATTTTCCTGTTGTATGCATTGATTAATGCAAGTCCAGTCTGCTCTAGGTTTCCATTTCTCAGAGATTCGGTCTGTAAGACCTTTCACTCTGTTGTCTAATTCTGCGTCACTATGTGGGAGTGGTTTGAGCTCTGCATTACAAGGATTCCAGGTGCCACAAATCATGTGCCAATCTGGACCTATAATTTGTCTTACTACTTTTTCTACTTCTTCCCCATTCAAGTGGTAACTCAACCTCATGCCTTGTAAATCTTCTAAAAATTTTGTAAAATTAACTTTCGGATGGGGGATTCCCTCAGTAGCTTTCCAGATATCCTCCGGTGTCCATGGTCTATATACCAAGAGTGTTGGGTTCTGCCCTTCCTGTCCTGCCTGAGGATTTGGGACCTCTATAAGTGGGCATATTTCTTCCTCACTCTCATCCTGTAGGTTTCTTTCTATTTGATATGATTCTGCGTCCCTATGTATTTTACGTGTCCGGGACCTAGTTTCAATAGGATCTCTAACAAACGGTTGTGGTCTTGCTGAGACTTCAGGATAACGCGGAGGCGGACCAGCCTGTCCATTCGCTTCATATCCTGAAAAGGGTAAAGGAGGGGGCAATGGAGGAGGAGGAGCTGTTGCTATTACTAAGTTATTATCTTCTTTGTCTAAAAATAATGTTTTCGAATTTTTAATCTTCTGTTCTCTACGATTTGCTTCCTCAATCCACCTGTGTGCCTGAGGAATGCCTAATTGGCGTTGCTTTTTTGCCTGACCTCCCGCATCGGATTTAAGTTGCTTAAGGAGTTTAACTAGTGAAGTTTTATCTAGTTTACCATCAAATTCATATTTGTTAACCCATTTCGTATAATACCTAACGTTATTGGAATGTTGTAATTGCATGTATTTTGCGTCTTCGGTTAGGGGCGGATCTTGTGATGTTTTAGTGCACTGATTTCCCATGGTAAAAGAAAATGTTACGTAACCCTTCTTATCACGTGATATCAAAAGTTCAGTTCCTTTTCACAATTTATCTAGAATAACTGCCTATCTTATTCTGTTACCCTGATCTATGACCAAATATACAGTATTTCCTTTTGTCCCTGATCTGTATAACAAATCTTGACAACAATATTTACTGTAACCTAGTCCCTGATCTAAAACAGAAAAAAGGCAAAATCTTCCTACCTGAGCCTCTGGTATTGAGTCATCCAGGATCCACTCTTCGGCCACAGATCAGAAAGTGGCCAGCCTCTTTAAACGACAATTCAGTCGGAGGTCTTTTCACCCAAGAAGAACCGTTTCGGTAACTTCTCCTGCGCAGTATTCGACCAGCGGTAGACTCTGATCTGCAGCTGTCTGAGGGATTTCCGGCTAAGAAGGACCAAACTGTTCAATAAAATTAAGAATTCAATACACAGGAGGTTCAGGTTGAAAAGTTTACTAGTGTACACCAGGAGGCAAAAAACGTACAAGTACAGAATTTTGTCTAACATGAATCAAGAAGTACACAGATTTTATAATCTTTACATTCAAGTTGTGCCCACCTTACTGACGTGGTATGTCACAGGGGGGCATCTACATCACTTTAGCTTACAGTCCTCTATTCATCAAAAACGCTGATGCTGTATATTTTAAAAAAGTTTTCCTCTGGTAACAATACGGCCTTGCTATCCACCTGGTCAGACATAATGTCTTTCTATAAAGTTACTTCTTCAAGGTTTCACATCAGTTCAAATACAATAGTGGATTCAATCTTCTAATACACATCTTTGTTCACTAAAACACTTTCCCACCAGCTGCATGCTATCTTAGTAACACATATACAAGGCCAAATCATCCCAGCAGGAAAGAGCAGAAGATTTCATTATTTCACATATTTAATTTCCTGACCCAGCAGATAATCACTTGTGAAAAGCATAAACATTAAAACTTGCTAAGCTAGCAACTGCCAGGGTCGGAGGTCAATTTGCTTCAAGCCACACTGCAGTTTCAAAACTACTTGCATTTACACATGAATTTATCCTTTCTGTTATATGATTAATAGAATAAAATGCATTACATACTACTTTGTTTTTAAACTAGCATTTCACATATATTCAAATACATATTTTTCTAACACGTACCTCCCTGGACTACATGAAAAGAGACATGGAAGAGCTCTTGGATCATGTGGCCCAGGCAGGTATGACCCTATCCCTGAGTAGCATCTTGCTTTCGCCCAGAATGATACCACAGTATAAGGACAAAATGATTGACTTCAACAATTGGCTAAGCTTCTGGTGTCATTCAAAGGGGATCCAGTATCTGTCTGCCTGGGAAGACATGATCGACAAACCATGATGCTTTGCCAGAGATGGTCTGCACCTGTCACCCCTGGGATTCAGGTTACTGGCTAAAGCTCTTGCCACCCCTATAGTGCCTTTTTAGGCAAGGTTCAAAGGATAAAACCACCACTGTAACAGATACAAGCATGCAAAATCTGAAGGTAATGCTACTCAATGCTAGAAGTCTAAACCTCAAAATGCACTCTCTTGAGGCACTCCTAAAAATGGAGAACATCAATATCTGTGCAGTAACTGAGACCTGGTTCAAGGCTCCAGAGAGCACCCCTGCAATACCAGGCTACAACTCTTACCACACTTTTCGGCCACAAAACCAAGACCAAAACACTAAAGGTGGAGGAGTGTCCATATTCACCAAGGATATTCACACCTCCAGGCTAGTTGCCCAACACAATGCATCTGAAATTCTCCAGGTGCAACTAACACTAGGTAAGACTGCAATCCAAATTGTAGCTTGCTACAGATCCCCCACCATGCCCCAAGATTCTCACTACACCTTTCTAAACATACTGGAAAATGTTAAGATACAACCAAACACCCTAATACTGGGTGATTTTAACTACCCTGCCATTAAATGGGAAAACTACTTGGGTACCAACTCCTTTTCCCAACTGTTCTTGGAATTCATAAATTCCAACGCCCTGGATCAAATAATCCATTGTCCCACCAGGGGCTCCAATATCTTAGACCTGGTCATCACCAACATGGAAGATAAATGCTCCACACCAGTGGTCACCCACTCATTGGTCAGGTCTGACCATAAGCAAATCACCCTTGACATCCACATCCCACCCCCACCCCCGAGTAAGGAAACCTCCTTAAAAAACTTCTCCAAAGCCAACTTCATGCTACTAAAGTCAGAAGTGACAAACTTCATGACACCCATGCAGATGGGATCTGAAAGTTTGACTGCAGAATCCTACACTAAGGCACTGTACAAGCACATCCACTCGGGCATGAATCGTGCCATCCCAAATAGAACCAAGATGCTCTTCTCCAAAAAAAATCTGGTGGTCCCCTGCTATAAACAACAGAAGGAAGAAACTGTTGCAGAAAAGAGGAAAATCCCAGGATCCAAAAAAACTCCCTCACCAGCCTCAGTAAGAAGCTGAGATCCCTCATAAAATCCTCAATAGCTAGTTACAAAAATAGAATTGCCAAAGATTCCAAAGACAACCACAAGGCATTCTATAGTTATGTCAAGAATCTAAATGACAATGCTCAGATCTGCTCTGAGCTACAACAGAATGGCATTAAATATACTGATCCCAAGGATATTGCCAATATCCTGGCAGATCGATTTAATGCCAACTTTACCCCCCTCTCACCCCCTAAAGGGCCCATCTCAATACCAAAAGATTGCCAAATTCCAGTAATCACAGCCACACAGGTAGAAATCGCACTCTCCACAGCTAAGAATACAGCATCCATGGGACCAGATGACATCCCAGGCTGTGTACTACATGAACTACAAAGTGAACTAGCACCTCACCTAAGTGTCATGTTTAATCATAGCCTCGGTTCAGGCTTCGTGCCCACTGAGCGGTGCACAGCTACAGTTATCCCACTCCACAAGGGGGGATCCGCCTTGGATCCCGGGAACTTCCGTCCCATCAGCCTGACATGCCTGATCTGCAAGGGCATGGAACGCATTATCATGGAACTTATAAACAAAGACATTGGCAACCTTCAAACACTGGACCCCACCCAGTTTGGGTTTGTGAAGGGCCGATCTTGTCTTCTGAATCTGATTGACTTCTTCGAATCAGTCTCCAGAGCTGTGGACGAGGGTAAGGTGGTCCACACAGCCTATCTGGACCTCCCCAAGGCCTTCGACACCATTCCCCCTCTCTGGAATCATAGATAAACTTACTAAGCTGGGCAAAAATCCCTACGTCACTCAATGGGTTGCCAACTGGCTTACTGACTTAACCCAGACTGTAAAAGTAACCAAGTCCAAATCCAGCCCCAGACAAGTGACAAGTGGAGTACCTCAGGGTTCAGTCCTGGGACCACTCTTGTTTGGCATCTACTTCTCTGAAGTACAGGCCAACACTAAGGGACTCTGGCTAACAAAGTTCGCAGATGACTGCAAACTGGGAGCCATTACTGAATCCCCAAATGATGTGGATATTCTACAAAAGGGCCTTACAGAAACAGATGCCTGGTGCTGGAGCCATGGGCTCAAGCTTAATGCCAAGAAATGTATAGTTATCCCCTTTGGAAAAAAACATGTACCCATGAATTACCACATAGGTGGCAATACACTAAACATCGAAAGTGTAATGAAAGACTTAGGGACACAGGTGGACAGTGGTCTCATTTTCGATAACCACATCATCACAACAGTCAGGAAATCCTTCTATGTGTCACACCTCATCACTAAGGGCTTTTCATCCAGGAAAAAAGGAGGTCATTGTCCCACTGTACTCATCCCTCATTAGACTAATTATAGAGTATAATGCCCTGTTTGGTATGTACCTCACAAGACATCTGCAACAGCTGGAAAGGCCACAGAAATACCTCACTAAAAAAACCACAGGCCTAAAGCAGATGCCATATGCTGACTGTCTAAAAAAACTCCAGCTATACTCTATGGCATATCGTCTACTCAGAGGCGATCTCTGCTTAACATACAAGGCCATGTCAAACCCTGAGCTGTTGGACATGCTCCAATCAAATCCCAATCCCTCAGAGCCACATGCTCCAGGGATCTAAACCTTGTCAACACAATGAACAAAACATGCTGGAGGGATAGGTTCCTGACCCAGAGACTCCCCATACTCTGGAATAGACTGCCCATACATGTCATACATGTCAAGCAGAGTGCCTCATTGGCCCTCTTCAAAAGGAACCTTGATGATTGGATGGGAGATAGGAAATTCACCCTGGGGATCATGTCAGTCTCCCTGCTAGACAGGGGTCCAGAGAAGTAAATATTGTGGGAAGAAATATCCAGGGAAGTGTTATGGCTAGGCTTGTATAGGCCCTAGAGCCAATAGCCTAGTACCAACCTATGAACCTATATAATATTGGCCCTGTAAGTGACCACTTCCTTGCCTATTAACTCCACTAAATTGTGTGGATAACCCCTGTTACAAATCATGTCCTTCAACAAACTAAGTTCAAGTATAAAATCTTTCTTTCTCAGTATTATCCTGACAAATAAATCATTTGTTCTTTAACAACATTATTTTTCTGTTTAATTGGATGACAGCTTAAAAATGCAGATAAGTCTTAGAAAAACTCAGCTTCCTATCCATATCTATCTATCAGTCTCTCTCTCATTATATATATTTATATTTATACCTATGTCTATATAACTATCTATATCTAAAGCTATCTCTCTCTCTAGATAGATATATATACATATATATATACACACACACACACACAGACACACACACACACACACACACACACACACACACACACACACACACACACATACACACATGCGTATACATACACAAATATATTTATTTATTTATTTGTCTTTGCTTACTAGGAAAGTCCGACTTAGTAATACCCATTTTCTGCAGAGGACCAGGAATAGAAGCTCCATTTGCTTGCATTACATTATACAAAGTTCCAGTTAAACACAGAGTAGTTACATTTCTATTTATGCAAACAGTAGCTACATTTATGCATTCGAAGATTTTACAGAGGGGAAATCTACTAAAGAAAAAAACCCTGTGCAGCTTAGTGGATTGTACAGGCAGCAGTTATGTATAAAAATTGTTTTGTCATTTCAGTGAGAAGTTGAGTATATTTTGTTTAAGGAGAGTATTTGAAGAGTATTGTATGGTGAACACAAAGTGTCAACCTTCGGATGAGCATGTGCATGAAAATGATTTGTTAATTGTTTAAGCAGTGGTTTAAAACTGTTGAGTTTGTAAGAGAGTTTTATTTGTGTGGGGATACTATTCCAGACGTTAGTATTGTATTGAAAGTAGAGCAAGTCTCCTGCAACATTATTTGACTTATGTGTAAGTAATAAGAATTGTTACTAGAGTGGAGGTCCCTTACTGGACAGTAGGTCAGTAATAAGTTATGTAGTGCAGGTAATTTTTTCTGGATGATGAATGACTTTGTGTGCTGTAGTTACTTGTGAATATGTTAAGCAGTTGTGTATTTCAAACCAGTTTAATTGCTTTAAGCTATGACAATGGTGGGTCCTATAAAGGAGATTCGTAGCAAATTTAACTATTGCCAGTATGGAGTATCATCATTTAAGTTTGTTAGGATAGGAGCAGTATATAAGAGAGTTGGTAATAAGAAGGTTGTGGCTAGAGTTTTTCTTTCGGTATCTGTAAGGAATCCATTGGTCCTATAAAGAAAGTGTAGTTTCTGGTGAGTAGATTTAATGGTGTGCAGTGTATGCTGATCATATTTGAGATTGTCATTTATTATAACACTTAGAAGTTTATTGTGACTTACAGTTTCAATTGCAGTATTATTTGCTGAGGTCATGGTGAAAACATGCTTTTGATTTTGACAACTTTTTGAGGTAAAAAGCATTAACGTATTTTTCTTGGAGCTGAGTAGGAGGGTTGATTCTTTGAGCCAGGTTTCTACAGAGGAGAAAGATTTTTGGGTAATGTCTGGGAGGTTATTTCTTGTTGAGACCACAAATATTAATGTTGCATTGTCTGCAAACTGAACTAAACTAGCATTGTGAGTGGAGGTGTGGAGGTCATTAATAAATATATTAAATAGGAGAGGTCCCAGGACAGAGCCCTGAGGGATATCTGTAGTAACTGGCTGAAAGGATAAATAGGTTTGTTGTCATCTAACAACTTGTTGCCTTCCAGATAGTTAACTAAGAAACCACAAGAAGTACTGTGAAAGTCCTATTGAGGAGAGTCAAATGAGCAGTTGCTGGTGTGAGACAGTATCAGATACCTTTGACAAGTCTAAGTACATGGTGGACATAAGTAGACCATTGTTTCTATGTTGGTTTATTATATTGGTAAAATGTAGTGTAGCAGTCCTGATGCTGTGTTGGGGCCTAAAGCCACATTGTGTTTCTCGGAGCAGGTTATTTGAGGTGAAGTATTGCATCAGCTGCATACGGATGTATTTCTCTAATAATTTGGAGAGGGGGGAGAGAATTTCTATTGGTCTGTAGTTATTAAACTCTTTAGATGTGCCACTTCTGTGCAGTGGTATGATCTAGGATGTTTTCTACAGTGATGGAGCATATTTTACTAATTAGTACAGGGGAGGCTATGACTTCTGTGGCCATTTTTAGGGAGCCTGATGGTAGTTGGTCTACAGCTGTGGAAGTAGCGTTTAGTTTAAGGATCAACTTCCTTATGAGCAAGGTAGGTAATGGACTAAAACTGAAGACCTGTAGGTGGTTTTCATTGGACAGGGGTAGAGAGGGGGCAAGATGTATTAGTGTCTAAGAGAGAGAGAATTTTGATTCTATAAAGTGGGAATTAAATTGTGTAGGGATAGATTCTGTCATATTGTCTGTTTATTGGAGAGTGAGTTATGGTCTTGCCAGAGTGGCGTAGTTTATTTAGTGCTGACCCAAAAAGTTTTGGGTTGTTTTTATGTTTGTCTTGTAGGTTGGTACAGTACCTTTGCTTATCCTGTTTGACATGGATGTTTGAAAGGTTTCTAAGATGTCAAAATTGGAAGGCATTTTGAGTTCTGTTTTTGATACCAATTTTCCAGGCTTTATCCCTTTTTCATGATTTTTTTGTTTCTTTTTTCAGCCATGTTGTGGGGCTGGATGTTACTCTTTTATTGCGTACTGGTGCTAGTTTATTTAAGGTCTGAAAGAATATGTTATTAAAGTGTTCTACACTTTTATATATCTATCTAGATATATATATATATATATATATATATATATATATATATATATATATATAATCAACTGATATGTTTTAAAATTATTATACTTTAAACCCTTAACCTCTATATAGTGAATAGAAACATGAACATTCATAAGTGAGACATAAAAACATTGTAGTAATTTCTAAAAATTGAAAAAATATATTTTAAATATCCCTTCAGTCCTTTTCCAAAGTAAAAATATGTCATCCTGGTACCTTAAATATAGTTGAATATATGCCATAAATTTACACTATTAAAATTGTAAACCTGCTCCAAATACAACAAAACCAGATTAGAGTACATTTGAGCACATGCAGCTACTAGCTTTTAAATTGTACAAAGCTATTTTTTAGTAATAATTCCATAGATTTTTTAACTAACCAAATTTGAGAATTGCTCAAGAAAGTGTGTTTAATGACAAAGTCAATGAACTGAGAGACCCCTAAGTCATGAAGAATTAATGTTTACACGTTCATAATATCTGCAGTAAATAAAAACAATGTATCTGAATAAACAGATTTCAATAACTTCTATAAGAAGTGCCAGGAGTCCTTCACTACATGAAGATGTTTGACTAAAGTATGTTTCAGTACTTTAGTGATGTAAACAGAAAAGGTTCAATTAAAGACCCTTTTGCTGACACTATAGGTCATCATCATCATCAGCCCCCTTTTTTCCACTATAGGTCTCAAGGGAAAATCATGTACATTTTTTGAATTTTTGATATACTGAAAATGTCTGGTACTCTTGGATGTACCACATCTAAAAACTAATACAAATCTTGTTAAATACCTTCCCATGACATCAAATTAAACATCGGCACTTTATATACTTAGAACTAGTATTTATTCATTAAGTGAAATGCATGTACAAAAACTGGTGTCAGGCAGCAATTCAACCATCTTCATAGAATAACTAAATTGCCCATAATTACTAATCCTCCACCTTTATCAGTCTTCCTAAATCTAAGACATTCTCTCAGAACATATTTCTCTTAGTAAAGTATGTTCTTGTTTGGTCAAGTTGTCATATTTGACTCAAGATTTTCAGCTACACATTTTTTTAAATCTACCTCAAAACAATGTTCAAAAGTGCTAAGTATGGAAGTAAGTGGAGGATTAAAACAACTACTTCTTTTAATTGAGTTACTTACTGTGTTGTCCATTTTACCAAACAATAAGCAAATATTTAACTTATGCAGGTATAACTTTAAATCCAAAAGTATATGTGCTAAATCAGCTTTGAAAGAGGAAGAAACACAAAAGCACATTTTAAGCAATATCAGTAACTTGGTTTAACTCGTACATGACAAAAACTGTAAACAGTAAACTTACCATCCTTAAAAGTTAAAAAAGTCCAAAAGTTCAGGTTTTGAAAAGTGTAACTTAATACTGAATCCTCTTTTGATGCTTGGACCTTTGTTTTGTCCATCCACTGAACCTTTGTGTCTACTCTTTGTTCTGATTCTCCTGACATGCATTTTGATCGGCTTTTCCAGAAGAACATTTTTCTGAAAGCACTTCTGAAAGAAATGAGTCATTAGTGTTGCCAATGTAAACAAAATCACTCCTTTGTTCATCAGTGCCTTTATCACGATGTTGTTAGCGCTGGTATAAACTTTTGTTACACGGTGAACTAATCTTAAATAACAATGGATATACTCTTTACTTATTTTAGTCCAGTTGATCATGTGTCTCGTTTTTAGATTTTCTCTCTCTCTAATAATTTTACAAGTTTTGTCCACCCTCTAATAGATATTGTCATAAAAAAATTTATGTGAAGAAAATAAAACATCTTTGATAATGGACTCATGGAGCTGTTCTATCTCATTTAACAATTCATCCATTAAAAGGTGTTATATTTGATGAAAATTCTCATCAGCTCTGTGACAAAGGGAGATACTGCCAGCACAGCTATCTAGAATTTTGTAAATAATTATATGTCAGTTGTGAATATCGACATGGTTTATATAAGACGCTTGTGTTACACATGTATTAGAACTGTATGTCATGTATATATCAAACTGGTTTGTACAAATGTGTGTTGACAAGGTATTTTATAAAGTGTTTGTGTTTGAAATGTAACCACAATGCGCCCTGCTAGAGGAAAGCAGAAATATACATGCACTACTATAACTGTTTAAATGTATATTTTAACAGTGGAAACTGGAATACAGGAGGTTAACTTCAGAAAAATAACTGAAATTAAATTACTCTATGTCTAGGCTATAAAAAGATGCTATATTTCAGTGTCAGTGCAGTGGAAGACATAATGTCTGTACTAAGGAGCTTTCTGCATTGTCTTTAGGGTGAAATAATTAGTAGTCTGAAAATGTGAAGGAATGTAATTGCTTTATGAATTCCAGCATCTGCCAAAGATCTGAGCTCTATGTATTTTCACAGGTAGATGCTAAATACTGCCAGCGACCAGCAGGGAGGGTTTCACCTGAGATAGAGTCAGATGACAAGAAATGATACCATTCTGCAAGCTATGTCAGCAGTAATATTTGAGATATTAACATGAGAGGTCTGTTAGAGAAACACAGCATTCTGTATTTTGTCTTGGACCTGACAAGAACCATTCAACACACATCTGCCTAGCACTATAAGTAAGTTTCTAGGGTATAGTAACTCTCTTAGATACATTTAGGACTATAGTAAAGCTTAGTTTATTGATTTGTATTTATTTATTTGAGACTATCCTGCAATGTTGTTTTAAATATTTCCTGTGAGTTTGAAGTCTGATGTCAATGTGAATATATATTTAGTATAGTCTTGTTCTTTTATTATTTATTATGAAATACATTTAAACATTTCATTGTGGCTGATCTGTGTAGAGAAATTTAAGTTTTGAGAGTACTTGCACGTGTATTTGGTGACACTGTGTGGGCCACTCCTAATAGCCTTGCTCTTGGCCAAACTACCATTTGTATTAATACTAATATTACACACTACGATTGTACACCCTTTTGTTAAGGGCATTAAAGTAGCTGATAAGAAGGTGGCTGGTGGCAGTGATAACTACCTTATAGTCTGGGCAAAAGGGAACATAGCTAGTAAACCTGTGCCAGTCTTTCCCAGGTGTGTGTGTGTGTGTGTGTGTGTGTGTGTGTGTGTGTGTGTGTGTGTGTGTGTGTGTGTGTGTGTGTGTGTGTGTGTGTGTGTGTGTGTGTGTAAATCAAACCTCAAAGGGCATGTGCGTGTCAGCTATTTGGGCAGGGACATGAAGCACTGGTTGGACAGAGAGGGTGCTGGAGGTCTTGGCTTCGCCACTCAGCTGAGATCTCAAATCTATAGCTGTGCCATTTTTACTGGTCCAGTGGTGGGTTGTCACAAGCTCTATACCAGTATTGTCAAATACATTCACCAATTCTGCATCGAAACTCAAGTCAGAGGTAGTCCCATTAAGACATTTGCTAATTTGCAGTCCTTTTGGCACTCTCTCTCTATTGCAATGAACTATTTGAAAAAAAACATTATCCAACTGAAACAATCTATATTTGCTGAGTTTTATTTTGAGAAATTTCAACTGTCTGGTAAAAGAAGGATGATTCTTTAGGTCCCACTTTTAGAGCAATCCTGATCACTTGGCCACTTCCCTTGCTAAATAGAGTGGGAAACCTGTGGTGGAATACTGTCTTGGTAGCATGCTATGAGGATTTGTGGGTCACATGACTTTCATCATGGTATGCAATTTTTAATGTGGTCAGTGCAGTTTACAGCAGCAGATTCCTTAATTATTTGCTCATTGTCATATTAATTGCCACCTATTACGTTATTAATTATGTTTGGGCTACATCACAGAATCTTGAAGTTGTGAGGTATAAATTGGTTGCATAAACAATGTTGCTGAACTGGGTAAATGCTCCCTCTATCTCTGTAGAGTATAAATTGGAAGGACTTCTGAGTTACAGCACTTAGCAGGCATAACACACTAAAACACACTTTAGACTGATTGATCTCTATCGGTTTTCTAGTCAAGTCATTAAAATAATTACTTGCTTTACCAACTTTTGCCATTATACACAGCAAGACCCAATTGATAGGCATTACTGTGAAAAGTGGCAGGACAGGTGCACACTCTAAGTTATAGGCAATTTTCTACTTCTTCTTCCCTGTACCACCGTGTGCACTGTGACAAACATAAATCAGTAAGAGCAGCTGTTTTTTTTAAGCTGCATGCATATTATTGCTGTCTGGACAGTTGTGGTGGGACTGTCATCCATATACCTGTTATGACATGCCTGCTGCATTCTTCATAATACAGTGCACAGTAACCTGAAACCTTATCTTCAGTATGGCAGAAAGATGAAGAGGAGGAGGAAGATAATGACCAGAACCTCTACACTGACAACAGTGGGTCAAGCTGGGATGTAACATACAAATACAAAAGTTTTGGGATGTCATAATCACCCAGGTCATAGAATGAGAGTTGGTGAGCATGCTTTTAAGCAAAAATTATATAGATAGCAATAAGTGCATAATACTGTAACTGCAGTTTGATATGTTACCAAGATAGCTATCACATCCTCAAGACTGAGATATGCTTTTCGGTGTAATAACAAAATAGGTGTAATAATATTAGCAAAGGATCAGAGCACAGGTATACTCACCATGTATTATGCCTACAGAGGAGAGGTCAGGCATTCACTGAACCCACAGACACCTATATATCAGAAACATTTGTTTGCATGTATGAGTGGAAGCCAACCAGAGACCTTCCACAGCTCCAGCCAGTGAAAACTGAGCCATCTGTGTTCCCATAACCCTGGCTTGGTCATATCCCTGGTTATCACCATGTGTTCCAGTCGGAAGTCACCTAGCCCTTTCTCTGTCTGTAGCAGACATATGTATGACATCATGTCTTATTTTCCTGAGTGAGAATATACCATTAAACAGAGGCTTCAGCTTTGTCTATGTTGAAGATGTTGTAGGTAGTTACATGTACTTTGGAATATAAGAGATAATTGGGGTGATCGCAGATGCAGCTCTCTTCTAAGTGTAGAAAAATGCATGAAGCTGGTTTTACACAGTGAAAGAATTGATATGACTATCAAATACTGGAGTGAGCTGGAATGACTGAAAGAAACAGGAATGAAACTGGAATGAATGTCTTTATCTGTTAATTACACAGAACTGTGGTGAGCAGGTACCAGTCTCTCCTTTATGTGCCAAGTCTTGTACATTTCAGAATAAAGTCTAAACACTGTAGTTTGTTTAAGAATGCTTTATTATGTACAGTAGAGGTAGATGTCAACATTATTTGAATACTGTTGTGATGACAGTGCCCTGGCCCAGCAATCAAGGAGCCTCAATCCTCACCACTAACACCAGGGAGGTCATCTCCTAGAAGAGAGGAAAGGATAACTAATACACACAGTAAAGTGCAATTTCTCTTAAGTGTACACAGAGATCACAGTCAGTCTGGGGCTGGTTGCTCCCTTGCTCACCAGGTCCTAAATAAGACTCCCCACTGACACAGCTATAGGGTCCAGTTCTCAGCCTAGCTGGGCAGGCTAAAACCTCCAGTACCCTCTCTGTCCAACCACTGCTTTGTGTCCCTGCCAAGTAGCTGACACACCACACACACACACACACACACACACACACACACACACACACACACACACACACACACACACACACACACACTTATTTATACAACTTCACAGACACTCCTGAGAAAGGCTGACACAGATTCTCTAGCTGTGCCCCTTTACCCAGACCATACAGTAGTAATCCCTGCCAACATCCAGCTAATAATATCAGCTACTAAAATGCCCTTAAAAAGTTGTCCAATTATTACTGTGCAATGTTATTATCCAATGGTAATGTGACTATTCAGTCTAGCCTTATTGGAAGGGCTTAGACAGTAAACTCTATAAATATATAATGTACTCTAAAGCATAATTTATCTCTACAGAAATCAGCCACAGGTAGAAGGTTTTAAAAATATTTAATAATAAATAATTAAAACACAAGACAAAACTTCTACACCACAGAGATATCTAAGAGTTCAAAGATCACACATAAACTTAAAATAATACAAAAGGACAGGTCTGATTTCAAAGAAAAATACCTAATTAACCTTTACTAGCTTTAACTATTCATACAATAAATCACAGTGCTAGAAATGTACATGTGAGCTTAGGCAGAGTGCTGAGTTAGATATCCAAGATCAAAATGCTCCCTGTCTCTTGTGAGAAATAGTATTTTAAACATTACTAACAAACATGTCTCTAAGGCCCTCCCAAATGACATCATTTTTGACACTTAGGTTTTCCCAGTATTCATATTGCATCATCTTAACACCTGGTCTGAGCTCTCAGGCCACAAACTGTATTATTTAGCAATCTAACACCTGCTCAGAAACTTACAATAATACAAGGCATTTCACATATAGATTCTAACAGAAACCAGAGCAGCAAAGCATCATCCACATGTAAATTCTGGTCATAAACTTTAGCCTTAAAACAATGGGCATGAAACCTTCATCCAGACACACTGGAGCCTAATTCTAACATGAAAGGGTCACAACATGGTTCACTGGACCAGTAGAGTGCAATGTTGTCACATATTTGCAGTTCCACATTTCACAGTGTTCTTTTACACTCAAGAAAACATGCCTGTATTTTACATTTATTTACAAATGCCAGAATTATATATCAAATTCTATTTGACTAGGCTGGCAGCCTTCGCCCATCTCTCCCCAATCGTCACCCCCCCCCCCCGGGGAACTCAAGCAAGTTTTTCAAGTGCCCCTTGAGAAGCATCGCTTGAGAGTGTCAGGTCTATCTGGGTGTACCTCACACTATTCCCTGTCTTGAGAGCCCAACTGCATTGGCATTGCTGCTCCCACTGTGGTGCTGTACTGACATATATGCTTGCAACCCCAGACTCCATCTTAACAACTTGGCATTTTGCTGACTGGCTCTGTTTAACCATGTTAGAGGGTTGTAATCTGTCATCACAGTTAATTTTCTTCCATACAGATAAGGCTGAAGTTTTTGTAGTTCCTACACTATGGCTAGACTTTCCTTTTCTACCGCTGTATAGCATTCCTCCCTGGGTTGGAGCCTACAACTGAGATAAACCACTGGGTGCTCTTCTCCCTCTGAAGAAATATGGCTAATTACAGCCTCTACCTCATAGTTTGAAACATCCACCTACACAACAATTATTTTGCTATAGTCTGGACTGGCTAACACAGGGGATCCTCCCAAAGCTTGCTTAAGCTTCTGAAATGCCTGCTCTCATGCTGGGGTCCACACTACCTTATCTGGCCTGTTCTTCCTTGTCAGGTCTGTGAGGGGAGCAGCTATGGTACTATAATTGGGAACAAACTTTCTGTAGTACCCTGCTGTCCCCAAGAATGCCCTCACCTGCTTTTTGGTAACAGGTGCAGGCCATGCCAGAATAGCTTCCACTTTGGCAGGTTCTGGCATTATCTTACCACTCCCCACTCTATGTCCTAGGTAGGAGACCTCTGCCATACCCGTCTGACATTTGCTCAGCTTAATGGTCAACCCTGCTCTCTGTAGTCTGCTCAGCACCTCCCTGACATGCTGAAGGTGCTCTTGCCAGGAATGGCTGTAGATAGCAATATCATCCATGTAAGCAAGGGCAAACTCTCCCGCTCCTGCTAAGATATGCTCTACCAGTCTCTGGAAAGTCACTGGGGCATTCTTCATCCCAAAGTGCATCTTTGTGAACTCATACAAACCAAAAGGAGTCACAAAGGCTGACTTCTCTCTAGCACTGGGAGTCAAGGGCACCTGCCAGTAACCCTTGCTAAGATCAATGGTTGTAAGATACTTAGCCCCACCCAGCTGCTCTAGGGCCTCATCTGTCCTAGGCATGGGGTAAGCATCTGACTCCATGTGACTATTTAATTTCCTGTAATCCGCACAGAACCTGGTGCTGCCATCCGTCTTTGGCACTAGTACCACTGGGGAGGCCCAGGGACTGTTGGACTCCTGAATCACCCCTAGTTCCAACATCTCCTGTACCTCTTCCCTCAGAGTCTGTTTGACTCTCTCAGGCACTCTATAAGGGGACTGCCTGATGGGCTTTTGGGGTCCTGTATCTACCTGGTGCTGCACCAGGTGGGTGCTCCCTGGTTTCCCAGTAAACATGCCTCCAACCTCCTGCAACACTGCTCGGATTTCTCGAACCTGGGTAGCAGATAGCTGCTGGGACATTGCTACCCCTTCCACCGAGGTGTCAGCCCGAGTCTCACTGAGGAGATCAGTCACAAGATTTCTCTCAGACTCCTCCTTCAATCCACTGCAAATGCTCAGCATAAGGGCCTCCCTATCACGGTAAGGTTTCATCATGTTAACATGGTACAATTTGTGCCCCTGCCATCTGCCTAGCACTTCCACCATGTAGTTAACATCATTTACCTTTCTTACCACCTTGTAAGGTCCCTCCCAAGCTGCCTGCAGCTTGTTGTGTCTGACAGGAATGAGAACCATCACCTGCTGCCCTACAGCATACGGTCTAGCTCAAGCCTTCCTGTCATACCACATCTTTTTCTGTTGTTGGGCTTCTGCCAGGTTCTCCTGGGCCAGGCCCATGAGTTCCCTGAGCCTTGTCCTGAGGTTTAGGACATATGCCATAACAGACTCCTTGTGAGACTCACACTCACCTTCCCGCTCATCTCAAATTAAATCTGGAGGTCCCCTCAACCTATGCCCATATAGCAACTCAAAGGGTGAAAAACCTGTGGATTCCTGGTGAACCTCTCTGTAAGCAAACAACAGATGGGGCAAATATTTGTCCCACTCCTTCTTAAACTGATCTGCAAATGCCCATAGCATGGACTTGATTGTAGAGTTTAACCTCTTGACAAGACCATTAGTCTGGCGATGGTAGGGGGGTGGTCTTCATGCGCTTCACCCCACAGGACTTCCACAGACAAGCCAGCAGGTCTGACATAAAATTGGCACCTCTGTCAGACAGTATTTCTTTTGGGAAACCTACCCTGCTGAAAATCTCTAGCAAAGCATTTGCCACCTTCTCTGCCTCAATGGAGGACAAAGCCACTGCCTCAGGGTATTGTGTAGCATTATCTACAATCACTAAGATATACTTTTTCCCTGTGGAACTTGGGGTACTCAGAGGACCCACAATATCCATAGCTACCCTCTGAAATGGCTCCTCAATCACAGGCAAAGGCATCAAAGGAGCTCTCACCTTGTCTCCTGCCTTGCTTACCTTTTGGCACTGCTCACAGGTCCTGCAGTACCCTGTTACATCTCTGGAAATTCCAGGCCAATAGAAGTTTTGCATAATGTACCTCTTTGTACATTTTATGCTCACATGATCTGCAAAGGGAATATCATGGGCTATGGCTAGAAGCAAGAATCTGCGTGATGCACATACTGCAGCTGCACGGCTCGTAAGTCAACACATCCAAAACAAAGAAAAGCAAGCAGTAAAGGTGGAAACCCACAGTTTAATACATAAAATAGAAAATAAAAAAATCACATAACAAGGTAGAGGGTAATAAGCTCAACTACCTGCCCCAAACCAGTTTCGGCTGTAATAGCCTTCTTCAGTGAGTAAACATGAGCCAACCAAAATCCACTCATGTATATATATAGTATTACATACAACAATTAATTGGTGCATTCATAATTGGTCATTAAGCCCAGGTGGGAACAAAGCCCCTAACTTAATAATCCATTTGCGTTCCTTGAAATTAAGTATATCGTGCCATCCTGATTTGTCCCTACATTTACCCACAATACAATCTATAACAGTAAAATAAAAAGATGCATTATTGTCTTTGCACACATGTTTGTACAAAGCATTATTAGGACGTTTATTCCTAATATCACTAAGATGCCCCCCAATCCTGAGACAAAAAGGTCTAGAAGTTTGTCCCACATAGAATGAGGAGCATGAACAGGTGACTAAATAGACACTCCACTCTGTGCTACAGTTAGCCCAAAAATTAATGTTGAAAACTACTGATGTGTTGCGACTACTGAATTCCCTCGTTTTCTGAACCCTATTGCAATGAGTACAATGACCACATGGCATGCAGCCTATCAATGGGCCACCTGTGAGTGTATGTTGAGTGGGAACCATAGAACTAGGTCTTATAATGGCTAAAGAGGGAACCCAATGTACGGCCTCTCCTGAATGAAAAAGAGTATCTATCACCCAAAAAAGGGTGTAATCTCTCCTCTGCCATAAGAATGTTCCAATGTCTGTTAATTATATTCATAAACCCCTGTGTGTTGGGTCCATATGTGGTCACCAGATGAACCAAAGGATTGGAAAAATCTCTTGGTTTATCCTTGTATTGTAACTATTTAGTTCTGCCCTGAACAGAAGCCCAGTGACAAGCAGTGCTAATTGTACCAGAAGGGTAACCACTCTCACGAAAACGATGTATCAGATCATCCTTAGTATTTTCAAATGTTTACTGGCTTGAACAAATCCTTTTAATCCTGAGGAATTGTGATTTGGGGATATTCCGGATGATATGTCGGGGGTGGAAGCTAGTGGCATGCAAAAGTGAGTTATACTCAGGGAATTTCCTGAAAACCTGTGTGGCTAAGGTATCATCAGGATTCCTGCTAACCTCAACGTCAAGGAAAACAATTTTTGATTTATGAAAATTCAGTTTAAACTCAATTCCCCATTTATTATCATTGAGATAGCCAATAAACTCATGTAAGTATGTTTCATCTGACCTCCACACCACCCAACAATCATCCAGATATCGCCTCCAAATATCTAATTCACCAATATATAAATTATGACTGGAGTCATAAATTATAACCTCCTCAATGTAGGCCATAAATAGGTCAGCATAAATCAGGATGGCATGATATACTTAATTTCAAGGAACGCAAATGGATTATCAAGTTAGGTGCTTTGTTCCCACCTGGGCTTAATGACCAATTATGAATGCACCAATGAATTGTTGTATGTAATACTATATATACATGAGTGGATTTTTGTTGGCTCATGTTTTCTCACTGAAGAAGGCTATTACAGCCGAAACTGTTTTGTGGAAGGTAGTTGGGCTTATTACCCTCTACCTTGTTATGTGATTTTTATTTTCTATTTTATGTATTAAACTGTTGGTTTCCACCTTTACTGCTGCCTTTTCTTTGTTTTGGATGTGTTGACTTACGAGCCATGCAGCTGCCGTACGTGCATCATGCAGATTCTTGGTTCTTCCTTCCTCCTTGTTGCTGTTGGCATCTGCTGGTTTCCCTCCATGCGAGTGGAGTATTCTACATTTATTGGTGGTTTTGGTCGTTGGATTTTTTCCATTTGCCTTGGGGATTTATTCAAGAATATTTATATAATTTTTTTGGATGGTTCCTTTTATTTCGTTTTCACTGCTTCCTGACTTGGGATGACCTACATGCAACTTCAGGTGACTATGTGACTTTATTTACTGACTGGCATTCTTTTTCAGTTTAGAAAAGGGTTTGAATGGTCAAACTTCAGTTTTTGGGCACTCAACATCATTCAAGAAAATTTTTGTTTTGACTTTTTGGACATTAACTTTTGATTGCCGTCAGTACGGTTATTTCAGTGAGCAGTTTGGCTGTGCAGGGGGGCAGAAGTTTATGTGTTTGGCTATCTACTGTTTCTCTATGGAAGATCTTTCAGGAATCTGTTCAGCTTCACAACGGACTTGGTTATTATTTTCTATATACAGAAAAGGACACGCAACAAAGAATTTTGTGGTGGTCTATATGGACTCCATTTTCTGTTGAAACTTGTTCCTGGGATTTATACATGCTATGTATGAAACAAACCTGTAGATGGCACAAAAGCCATTTTTTTGATATATGATTCATGTATTATTATGCATTTTACAGTTTACTTTTGAATTTAGTTAATTTTGGTTCTGTGATTAAGTTTCTACACACACATACTAGTCTTCATTTTTTTGGTACAACTTATGGATCGCTGTTAGTATGGTTATCTGAGTGAACAGTTTAGCTGTTAAAAGGGGTAGAAGTTTGTGTGCTTCATTATTTACTGTTTCTTTATGGAAAATTTGTCTGTAAATAGTGTGACTTTATAACAGACCCAGTCACTATTTTTTTATATACAATGCAGGACATTCAACAATTGTTTGGTTGGGGACTTATATAGACTCCACCTTTCATTGGAACCTGATCTTGGGATTTTGATATGTCATGTACAAAGTTAGCTTATAGGTGGCATTAAGGTTATTTTCTGGATGTGTAACTGTTTTATATATAAATTTTGTTAATATTGCATCTAGCTAACTTTGACTTTGGGATTTTGTCTTCAATTACATAGCCATTCAATGAACACTATCTGTTGTTACTTTAATGATTAATACAATTACTTTTCATATTATGTTTTATATGAATGGCTTTTTCTTTGGATCGATTTGGGTTGAACAGTGACTCTTTTTTCTCTTGGGGGCTAGTTTTCCATTATCCCATCGTTTTACTATTCAACTACTATATGTGTTGAAATAATATACTACTTATGTTTTGAGTCGGCATTGTTGCATCATATATATATCTATTGGATTTTTTCTGTTTTGTTGAATATTTATAGGGACGGTCATCTTGCCTACAAGAGTTCATACAGATAATATAACTAAGGCAACACATACCTTTTATTGGTTGATTAAGCTTTGACACTACTTTTGGGTCCATCATATGAATATGGTCATTGTATCTGAGTGTGGTTGTTTCATTTACTGGACATTTATGGACTGCTCTTATTGGGTCAATTTTGCGCTCACTAATTCCTGATTATGGTGATACACAGCATTGTGTTTTTTTTAGGAAAATTTCATAATTCCCACATTACCACATGGGCTAGCTATTGTATCACTGTTATTCATGGGGAGGTACCTCCTATTTTTTGGTCTTTAGGACATTATATGTGTTGGGGTTGATATTTTACATCACTCAACATTGCACCTGTATGATGGTTTTGGTCTGTGTTGGAATTTTTACCCATTGTGATACATAGCATTGTGATTTTTATGTTTTATTCATGTTATATCACAAGGGCTAGTCATTGTATCATTGGGGCTTATAGGGATCAGGCTCAGCTTTGGGGTCCATTTATGCCTCAAAAAAATATATACCAATGAAAACAATTTGCACACTTTTATACCATGTGGAATTGACAGAATACAAATACTATGTTACCTGTTTTGGACCTACTTTTGTGTCTAAGCTATATATACTTATTTCTCTAAGCAGTTGGTCTTTGATTGAGGATTTTTGTCTCATTACTGTTGTGGGCAGAGTTGACTAGTCCGTTAGTATTGTTCATTATCATTTTTTATTATATCTTTATATATATTTTTGCAACATGGCCTTGACTCCACTCATCAAAGGCTTGGCCTCTGACATGAATGATTTGGCCATTTTTGGTTTATCTGATGTGAATAATCAATCTACGGGGGTGATTCAAAACCCAGACAAAGAATGTGAAACTATGTTTTTTAAGTTGGGTAAAAGCATAAAGGGTCTTCGGACCAATGTTTGGCATTTACACCTGTTCAAGGCTTATCAACTTAAAAAGATCACACCACGAGGTTTGAGGGTGAAGATACAGCCCCTGGTACATAATATTGATTAATAGTTAACTGAAGAATGGACGCAGATTCAACAATCTGCATCCTTGGGATTTGTGGATGCTTTAGCTGGCTTTTATGAACAGGTTGTCAAACAAGGAACTGAGAAGGTGGAAACACTTTGCATGGAGGTTAATAAATTTGAGTCAAGTGGGTCTTTTACCTCTCAGGTTAATCAGTTAACCACAGAGTTACTTAAGCTTGAACAAGTATTAAAGGATAAAAAATTGAAAAAGTTTCAAAGGGACATAGGGGATTATGAAAGAGGCAAACCATTTTATTTGCCCAGGAATGTCACTTTTAGGCTTCCGAGTAATAAACCCTTAGCCCCCAAGAGAAAAAGACCCAAATCTATTTTGAAGCAAAGCTCAGAGTCATTGAGTTACACATCAGGGGATGAGACTTCCTGTAATACTGAAGGGGAGGGTAACCACACAGATGCCTCAACTGACCCCAAAAGAAGGAGTTTGTCACACCTTTTGGGTTCAGGTACAGATGAGGGGAGAGGAAGCACAAGAAACGCCAAACTGGTGGAGGGTTTGGAGGGTCTGTTGCAACTGATGATTGAACATTAGCTGACTATATGAATGTATACAACATTTCCTCTGTACACCTCTCCGATTTACAAATTAAAGTTTTAAACAAAGGCCTTAATTTTGTCCCCGGATTTTTTGTTCCAGAATATACTTTAGCACAGGATGTGGTCAATTTCTGTTGTTTACTTAATCTTAAATTGTTTTTTGAAAATGATACTACTTAGGAAATTCCAGAGTTTAGATTTAAAAGATCTACTTTGTCACACCTATGTCACATATAGTATCCATTTTTCAGGTCAATGTCCTAAAAGATTTACATTGTAACCTCAGGGATTTTCAGGAATCTTATAACAATCTTTCTCAGGAGGAGGCACAATGTATAGAGGATCTTAAGAATAACAAGGAAATTGGCGTTGTGCCAGCAGATATGGGTGGTGCAATAGTGATTCAAGATTGGGCCAATTACAGCTAAGAAGCATTAAGACAACTGGGTGATAACAGGTATTATATGGCTATGCCATTGGATCCAACCAGTCATTTCAAGACCAAAATTGATTCTTTTTTGACACAAGCCAAAGAAGAGGGCATCATTACTGAGTCTGTTAAGACACCAGTTACTGGTTTCATCCCTGAATAAACAGTATTTTTACTTACTACCTAAAATACATAAGGACGCTAAATGTCCCCCTGGAAGACCAATAGTATCAGGGTGGGGATCAATCACTGAACCACCTTCTGAACATTTAACACATTATCTTAAACTACTACTATCTATGGTACGAGCCATAATTCAGGATACAACTCAGTTTTTGGATATTATATCTGACATGCAATTGGAGCCTCATTGGCTGATGTGTACCTTGTATGTAGCCTCTCTCTATACAAACATTCCCCACTGGGCAGGTTTGCAGGCTTTGGATTTTTGGTTGGGAAGACCTGGTTTATACCAACCAGGCTTTAATACTTTTTTAGTATGCCTGGCTGAATATGTTCTTACCAGTAATGTATTCTACTTCCAGGACCAATGTTTTTGGCAGGTCAGGGTACAGCAATGCGTGCCTCTTTTGCACCCATTTATGCTGACCTATTTATGGCCTACATTGAGGAGGTTAAAATTTATGACTCCAGTCATAATTTATATATTGATGAATTAGATATTTGGAGGCTATATCTGGTTGATTATTGGGTGGTGTAGAGGTCGGATGAAACATATTAACATGAGTTTATTGGCTATCTCAATGATAATAAATGGGGAATTGAGTTTAAACTGAATTTTCATAAATCGAAAATTGTTTTCCTTTACGTTGAGGTTAGCAGGAATCCTGATGATACCTTAGCCACATGGGTTTTCAGGAAATTCCCTGAGTATAACTCACTTTTGCATGCCAATAGCTTCCACCCCCGACATATCATCCGGAATATCCCCAAATCACAATTCCTCAAGATTAAAAGGATTTGTTCAAGCCAGCAAACATTTGAAGATACTGGGGATAATTTGATACATTGTTTTCGTGACAGAGGTTACCCTTCTGGTACAATTAGCACTGCTTGTCACTGGGCTTCCACTCAGGACAGAACTAAATTTGTTACAATACAAGGACAAACCAAGAAATTGTTCCAATCCTTTGGTTCGTCTGGTGACCACATATGGGCGCAACACATGGGGGTTTATGAAAATAATTAACAGACATTGGAATATTCTTATGGCCATGGAAAGATTACACCCTTTTTTGGGTGATAGATGCTCTTTTTCATTTAGGAGAGGACATACATTGGGTTCCCTCTTTAGCCATTATAAGAGGGTGGGACCTAGTTCTATGGTTCCCATTCAACATACACTCACAGGTGGCCCATTGATAGGCTGCATGCCATGTGGTCATTGTACTCATTGCAATAGGGTTCAGAAAATGAGGGAATTCAGTAGTCACAACACATCAGTAGTTTTCAACATTCATTTTTGGGCTAACTGTAGCACAGAGTGGGGTGTCTATCTAGTCACCTGTTCATGCTCCTCATTCTATGTGGGATAAACTTCTAGACCTTTTCATCTCAGGATTGGGGAGCATCTTAGTGATATTAGGAATAAATGTCATAATAATGCTTTGTACAAATGTGTGCAAACACAATAATGCATATTTTTATTTTACTGTTATAGATTGCATTGTGGGTAAATGTAGGGACAAATCAGGATGGCACGATATACTTAATTTCAAGGAACGCAAATGGATTATCAAGTTAGGGGCTTTGTTCCCACCTGGGCTTAATGACCAGTTATGAATGCACCAATGAATTGTTGTATGTAATACTATATATACATGAGTGGATTTTTGTTGGCTCATGTTTACTCACTGAAGAAGGCTATTACAGCCGAAACCGGTTTGGGGCAGGTAGTTGGGCTTATTACCCTCTACCTTGTTATGTGATTTTTTATTTTCTATTTTATGTATTAAACTGTGGGTTTCCACCTTTACTGCTGGCTTTTCTTTGTTTTGGATCTATGGCTAGAAGTGCCAGATGGTAAGCTCTAGACACTATCAACTGCTGCACTCTTTCACCTTCTAGCCCTCGCTCAGGGGTCCACTCTCTGTACAGTAACCCTTTGTTCCAGATACAGATTCCCCCCTTCCCTTGAGAATCAGGTGCCTCCCTAGATACCTACCTCAGGCCTTGCAATGTAGGGTCTGAGAGCTGAGCCTGTCTCAAGTCTCTCCTTGTAACCCTTCTCAGCTCCCCTTCTACAGGAAGTCTGGCATCCTCTGATAGAGGTGTCTCACTGTCAGCCTGGGTACTACTACTCACCTCTACCTTTGCAGTCACTCTGTCCAAGGGACCATCAGTACCCACAAGCAGCTGTGGCTCACTTTCGGTCTTACTGCTATAAAGCAGCACCCGCCCTGAAGTAACCACATCAGCAGTCCTGGCTGCAAGTGTGCAGTCTGTCTGGGTCTCCCCCAGGCTACCAGACTTACATGCTTGTCTCCAAGCCTGACTGCTTGTAACTGCACATGTGCAGGATACTGCACTATCAAAATAATTCCATACCAGGACATCTGCAGGTATATCCTCAAACACATCTACTTGGTGTCTTCCTTTTCTACCCTCCCAGTCAAGGTGAACCCTAGCCAAAGGTATTTGGTATGGGATCCATCCTAAAGCCCTGACTGGAGTAGACTGCCCAAGCAAGTAGAGCTCCTCTGTAACCAGTGCAGGCTTTACAATGGTTATATCAGAGGCTGTGTCTCTCTTAGCAATGGCCTCTTTGCATTCACTACAATAGGATATAACCTCTGGTGGTAGTTTGGTACCCTTGTTGTCCCAAGACAACCTACTATTGGCATTTTGTCTTTCCCACTTACTGGCTCTTTCACATTTTGTTCTCCACCTTGCCTCCATGGACATCTGTATGCCACATGGCCCCACTGGTTGCATTCAAAACATTTAACCCTAGCTCCTAGACTTGTACCTGGACTAGTGGCTTCCCCTGCTACTGGCGGATTCTGTTGGGGCAGTCTGTGCTGCCCACCATGGGTTCCTTTAGTCCCATGAGCAGTACTGGGGGTCCCTTTCCTGTACAGGGCTGCCCTGCTTGCTAGGTATAGGTTTCCCTTCTTCCCCAACTCCTCTGAAGTTGCACACTGTCTATCAGCTAACCAGTTCCTCATGTCCTCAGGCAAAGTGCTAAGGGCTTGTTCCCTTACCAAAAGGTCTGCCAGCCCTTCAAAAGTGGTGACCTGACATCCACTCACCCAGCTATAAAAATAAGTGCTCAGTTCAACAACATATTCACATACATTTTCATCTGCCTTGCATCTATGCTCACGAAACTGTTTCCTATACATTTCAGATGTTAGCTTAAAACATTCAAACAAGTGTCTTTTTACAGCAGTATAATCAAAACAGTCAGTGTCATGCATTTTTGCTAAAGAAGTTACAGCTTTACCATGGAGTAAGGGGGTCAGGAACCATACCCAGAGCCCTTGGTCAACTTCATACTGTTTACAAACCCGCTCAAACATGTGAATGAAGCTATCAAAATTATCCCCCTCTTTAAACTGTGGAAGAAATTTACTGACCTTTTGTGCTTCTGGGGTCCAGTTACTCCCTTCACCATTACCTCCATGACTCTGGCGAAGAGTCAGCATTTCCCTCTCCTGCCTCCATTGCCGTTCATTTTCCTCAGCTTGTAGACTCCTCATTTTTTCGGCTGCTTCTAGTTCCATACACTTGGCCTCCAACTCAAGTCTCTTTAGCTCCAGCTGGATTTTTAAATCCACTGCAGAAAGGTTGAGAAGTCCGTTCTCCATGGATATTGTATTTCCACTGTCAGTCTGATTGTCCTCCAGGCTGCTGTTTTCTGATGCAGCTGTAACCAAGGCTGCAATCAGGTCTGCCTTAGTCAGGTTTCTATGCACCAGTCCCTTAGCCTGGCACATCTCCGCCAGCTGGCTCCTTATTAGCTTTCCATACTCTAACACTAAGCTAACAAAAGAAATAAAACAATTGTGATCTGAACTCTGAGTATACACTGCATGGCTGTTATAAAGTACAAAACATTAGAGATCACTGTACATAAGCTACAGGAATTTGCCCTACCACACACCACTACAAGCCAATTAGTATGTGAAGTAGA
This sequence comes from Protopterus annectens, assembly GCF_019279795.1. Lineage (NCBI taxonomy): Eukaryota > Metazoa > Chordata > Ceratodontiformes > Protopteridae > Protopterus > Protopterus annectens. Next base: position 330,200,741 of record NC_056742.1, read on the forward strand.
TCCCACCACTGCCAAACACTTGTGATGTCCGTGTCCTGGCCCAGCAATCAAGGAGCCTCAATCCTCACCACTAACACCAGGGAGGTCATCTCCTAGAAGAGAGGAAAGGATAACTAATACACACAGTAAAGTACAATTTCTCTTAAGTGTACACAGAGATCACAGTCAGTCTAGGGCTGGTTGCTCCCTTGCTCATCAGGTCCCCAATAAGACTCCCCACTGGCACAGCTATAGGGTCCAGGTCTCAGCCTAGCTGGGCAAGCTAAAACCTCCAGTACCCTCTCTGTCCAACCAGTGCTTCATGTCCCTGCCAAGTAGCTGACACACTACACACACACACACACACACACACACACACACACACACACACTTTGAGATAAGTATTTATACAATTTCACGGACACTCCTGGGAAAGGCTGACACAGATTCTCCAGCTGTGCCCCTTTACCCAGACCATACGGTAGTAATTGCTGCCACCACCCAGCTAATAATATCAGCTACTAAAAGGCCCTTGAAAGGGTGTCCAATTATTAATGTGCAATATTATTATCCAATGGTAATGTGACTTCAGTCTAGGCTTATTGGAAGGGCTTAGACAGTAAACTCTATAAATATATAATGTACTCCAAAACATAATTTATCTCTACAGAAATCAGCTACAGGTAGAAGGTTTTAAAAATATTTAATAATAAATAATTAAAACACAAGACAAAACTACTACACCACAGAGATATCTAAGAGTTCAGAGATCACACAGAAAATTAAAATAATACAGTAGGACACATCTGATTTCAAAGAAAAATACCTAATTAACCTTTATTAGCTTTAACTATTCCTACAAGAAATCACAGTGCTAGAAACTTACATGTGAGCTTAGGCAGAGTGCTGAGTTAGATATCCAAGATCAAAATGCTCCCAGTCTCTTGTGAGAAATAGTATATTAAACATTACTAACAAACATGTCTCTAAGGCCCTCCCAAATTACATCATTTTTGACACTTAGGTTTTCCCAGTATTCATATTGCATCATCTTAACACCTGGTCAGAGCTCTTAGGCCACAAACTGCATTATTAGCAATCTAACACCTGCTCAGAAACGTACAACAGTACAAGGCATTTCACATATATATTCTAACAGAAACCAGAGCAGTAAAGCACCATCCACATGTAAATTCTGGTCATAAACTTTAGCCTTAAAACAATGGGCATGAAACCTTCATCCAGACGCACTGGAGCCGAATTCTAACATGAAAGGGTCACAACATGCTTCACTGGGCCAGTAGAGTGCAATGTTGTCACATATTTTGCAGTTCCACATTTCACAGTGTTCTTTTATGCTCAAGAAAACATGCCTGTATTTTACATTTATTTACAAATGCCAGAATTATATATCAAATTCTATTTGACTAGGCTGGCAGCCTTCGCCCATCTCTCCCCAGTCGTCATGTCTCCAGTAACAGTGTTGATAAACAGAAATAGTCCTATGTATTCATATTCTTCATATTCCTTTTCTTCTGAAGATAAAATATTTAATATTCTGAAATACTGTTATTTGCCCTGACTTCTGCACTCATGCCCGAGTGTCTGTACTGCCTTCTGAGGACTGCACTGCCATGACTTTTTGCCTAATGGTCCAGAATGATCTAACTTGACTGTGTCTGAAGTACTTCCTAATAATATTAAAACCCTGCAACTCTCTACATGCCTCATTAGCTGTGGTTCCCAAGCCTTGTACCATACAAACAAAATGTGCTTGTAGTCAAATGTAAAGCATAGTCTCTTCTTATCAGTATTTTTCACTGAAGGGTATTTTCACTGATTGAAAGTACATTTACTGAAACTGTATGTACGCTGTGAAAGGCTGTGTTAATATGACATTTTTAAACTTACACAAAAAGAATAATGTATATTTGTAAATTTAAATGATACTTGATCTAGCACACAGTACTAGGCTGCATCTGCACAGGTATGCACACCTATTCAGTGCTGCTGGCAAAGCCAGTCCATTGCATTATTGTGTGCTATGGCGCAGTCTGTACATTCAGCATGCTTGGAGTATAACTGCCCCAAATGTCAATACAGTGTGTGCTTCAGAGATTGCATTGCCATAACAGGGCATGTCTACACCTGCACCCTGATGTACAGAGGTTCAGAATGATGTCACTGGACTACACAAAATATGAATACAGTGTGTGCTTCAGAGATTGCATTGCCATAACAGAGCATGCCTACACCCTCACCCTGATGCACAGACGTTCAGAATGATGTCACAGGACTACACAAAATATCAAAACAGTGTGTGCTTCAGAGCCTGCATTCCCATAACAGGGCATGTCTACACCTGCACACTGCTGCACATATGTTCAGAATGATGTCACAGGACTACAAAAATATCAATGCAGTGTGTGCTTCAGAGACTGCATTCCCATAACAGGGCATGTCTTCACCTGCACACTGCTGCACAGATGTTCAGAATGATGTCACAGGACTACACAAAATATGAATACAGTGTGTGCTTCAGAGATTGCATTGCCATAACAGGGCATGTCTACACCTGCACACTGCTGCACAGAAGTTCAGAATGATGTCACAGGACTACACAAAATATCAATACAGTGTGTGCTTCAGAGATTGCATTGCCATAACAGGGCATGTCTACACCTTCACACTGCTGCACAGAAGTTCAGAATGATGTCACAGGATTACACAAAATATCAATACAGTGTGTGCTTCAGAGATTGGATTGCCATAACAAGGCATGTCTGTGCCTACACACAGCTGCACAGAAGTTCAGAATGATGTCACAGGACTACACAAAATGCCAATACAGCATGTGCCTAAGACAATGAAGTGCTGTAACAGAGCATGACTACACCTTAACACTGATACACAGGAGTTCAGAATAATGTTGCAGGACCACAACGTCTGAAATTACCCCTGCAATTATCTATTGCACTTATGTCACCAGACCTGCTATGGGGATGCACTTAACTATTCCCTCTCTAACCATCACTTTCCCTAACACAGATGCCTTATTACTCTGCATAGAAATCTATAGTGCTAAGGTGCTTCCCACCCTACATCTGATAGCTGTGTCGTGGATAACTAGTCAGTGTTCCCATATGAAACTATGGAGGCCAGAGACAGACCGCCTCTGCAGGTCCAACTGGCAACTGGTACATGTGTGCATCAGCCAGAGTGTCAGAACAACATCACCATTACAGGAACTGGTGTTGTTTGTAGAAATGTGTGCATCAGCCAGAGTGTTAGAAGACCATCACCATTACAGGAACTGGCGTTGTTTGCAGAAGGCAAAAGTACAGTATGTTTCCATGAATGGATAGCTGAGGCATTAGCATGTCCAGACTGGCAAACAGGAACATCTGCTCCTTTGATAGTGTTTTGAAATACCATTGAATGTGATGTTGCCAAAAGCCTGTAGAAAATGTGCATGTCGGTGCATCAACCTACCTTCCACCTATATAAAAAGAAGCAAAGAAATTGGAACATTCCTTATTTTACTGATGTACATGTCCCACTGTGTCCAAGGCCAGGAGCAGGCATAGATGTAATCACAACAGTCAGCACTGTAGAGATATGTATAGAATACACAAGTTAGATAGCAAGATATCTACAGCAGAACGTTCTGTTATATAGATGTATGTTTCCTTACAGAAGTGTTAGATATATGATGATATAATAGCTCTGTATTGAAATGTTGACTGTTGCAATGCCAAGTGCTGGCATATCAAAACAAAAAATAAAAAAGATTCTAAATGCAGGAGAAGAGTGAATCTTCAATATAGTTTTTTTCTTTAAATTTTCCTTTTGCATAGAAACACCCCTATACCCTCCAATGTGGGGCAAGCCCTTGCACTGCCCAGATTTTATGTATACTAACTCTGTGATCATCATTACGTGAAGAAAAATGTTATTCTTATCTACAGCATTGAGGACACTGTATTCCACTCCACCAAAAAATCAAGTGTAACCTCAGAGACTTGTGCCAGCAGCATGTCTTCTTCCCTTGTGAGGTACTTGTCAAGTACTGATTCAGTCCCAGAAGTGGGCATCATGCAGATCTATGGCTCTTTTCTTTGCTGGTCTTTCTTGTCAGTAGCCCTTCTGTGTCACTTTTCCACAAGTAGCTGTGGCCATCTACCACAGTTATATAACCTGTTACTTTAGCCACCACAGCTGCCTCTCCTCTTGGTTTACCTTGATGGCATAATAGAATGGCCGAATTTTGCCTCAAGGTCAGCAGAAGGACCTTTGTCTCCTGTGGGATGCAGTTTAATTTTTTTCATTCCTGGCAGCCATTGTACATAAAACAAAATAATGCTAAGATGCATGAGCAAAAGAACATACAACAAGGCTGTACTATGCATAGTAATAATGCTGTAGACGTTTGTTAGTGCTTGTGGCAATAACTATTTGTATATTTGCAAAATCTAAACTGTTCAATATGCAAAACGTGCATATAAACCTTAACATTATTGGAACATGCATGAAAACTAGATGTAAGTATCATATGGCCTGCATGCATATGAGATGTTTGCTATACCACCAAAATTTTTATGAATCACATTAATTTTATACTGCACGCTATGCATATACTGTCACACACATCATATAATCATTGACGATTATGCCTATAATTACATTCAGTGGCATAATAAAGGAACATCAAGCAAATATGCCAGCATGACACAGTGCAAATATACTGTGCTTGGAAGACCCTCATACAGAAGTCTGCATGGCAGGTCTTTATGAGCACAATTTCAAATACACTATACAGCCACATATGCCCAGCATTCCTGACATACTAGTGAGAAAGATGAAGCGTGAAATTGTGAAAGATGCGTTAAAGCTCCAGCTTGGAGTTGCAGATAAGTGAGATTGTTTGCAGGCCATATGATGCCCTTTTACAGCATTTTATTTGGAAAGGACCACTTTCTTCCACATGGATCCTCTTGGGGTGCATATAGGCATACACTGACCCCCATTTGTCTGCAAGGAACTGAAATTCCACATTCTTGGGGCAATACCAACATCACTGAAGTGACATTTTATGGTGTGATACGACCAGTCTTCTGCAACTGGTATAGGAGAAATAGAGACGGAGCATTGCTCCTCCTAGTATGTATTATTGCATTCCTGATTGTCACCGCAGTATAGACTGTGGCATGCATAACTGACTGACTGTCATTGCTGAGGCCCACAGATAGTTAGCAGAGATGTGAAAATTAAACCAGCTACATGTAACTCCTCTGTATAGTCAGCAGTTGGCAGAGGGAGCGTAATAGAAGCAGAGTTACTATGGCCGTGCACATGCATGCATGTGTGTTTTTATCACACCTTACCAGTACTCATATGCTGTGTCTAGAGGCAGAATTGTGCTGTGGCATTGTTACACTGTCATAGCACAACTGCTGTGTGTGTGTTCTATATTTAGCATATATTACTGTATATTTACATGTATTTACACATAGGTAGGTACAGTGATAGGTTATGCAAAAAATGGTACATCATGTAGAGGACAGGCACATTAATGCGTAGTGCAGTTACTTGCAAGTATTCATATAGCTCACATAATGCTGAATTTCTGGGGAGATACTAGATGGCATCAGGGTTCTATACATTTAGATGGAACCACAGTAGGATGGTGAAAATAATTAATAACTGGATTTCACTTATTGCAATACACCATCTACCCTTTTGGGTTTGTACAAGAAACCATTCTGTACACACTATCACTCATACAGTATGTTGTGTGTTGCACAATGCAAGCACCACTGTTTCACCTATGTAGCCTTGTGAGATATTCTGCTACACTGATCCCCATTTTACAAGCCATCCACAAGCCAACAATGCAGTTAGAGCACAGACATTTGAATATTCCCAGGATTCACAAGGGAGACATGACTGATTTTATATGTGTGTGTGAGTGTTTATGTATGTATATCTTATTTTAATTTTGCATGCACTGATGCAAATGCTTGGTGCATTTATATAAACTAATCAATTCATTGAGTTTAGACCTTTTTTATTTCTCCAAATCTTTTGGGTTTCTAATATTATGATGGGAATGGACCCCTTTCCTAAGTCAAAGTATGATTAAAGTTCATGAACTTAGTATTGTTTCAATGCTTGATGTCAGCCAAAAACGCTCTTCGCAGCACCTGCAATGTGCCTAGTAAGGACTACTCCTGGAATTCGTGTGGGGTTACATTTATTGGTAACATATCTAAATATGATTGTATATTCTTTTTTATAAGACCCGTTGCTCCTATTACTATTGGAATTGTCTGGGTATTTTTCTTCCACATTGTTCTCGTTTTATGAATTTGTTTCCCTCTGTACACAAGACACTGTAGTCACTGGGTGTGGCGATTTCAATGATTAATGCTATTTTTGCCTGCTTTTCATGGACCACTATAAATGGCTTTCTAGCATCTATCTTTTGATCTGTTGATAACGGATGATCCCATGTGATGTAAACTTCATCATTTTCTGTGATACTTTGTGCTTCATGTTTCCAGTGTTTTTCAGCCACTTCAATACCATAATGTTTGCACAATCCCCAGTGCAACAGTCTTATCACATTATTATGCCTTTCAGTATGCAGTCCTTCTGCCATTAGTATGCCACAACCAGCAATTAGGTGTGCAACTGTTTCCAATTTGGTTTTACAAAATCGACATTTGTCTGTTTCTCCCACATGTTCAATAAACTTTGTAAAGCAGTGTGTACATAGTCCACTGTCTTGGACCACTAATAATAACCTTTCATCTCTTGGTTTGAATCCGCCTCTTCATAACTATTTCTGCATTTGTTCCTGATCAACATGAAGTTTTCTATATTTGAAACTACATTTATGCATTTTCCACATTTCTTGTGTTCTCATCTGGTCCTTCACCTTATATTCTTTTGTTTTTTGGCAAACTCAGTTACTGCCAGATTTTTATCAACTTCTGGTTTGATTTCCACTCCTGCTTGACACCGATATCCTTCTGCTAGATTATGCAAAGAAGTCATCTTAGATTTATTCACGGAGCAACCTCCAAAGTAGATAAAAAGTTAATTTATTATAATAATCCAAACCAGTAGTCAAGCGCGCTTTCGTCTTGTAACCCAAGACTTCTTCAGAACAAATTAAAATACATCAATACCATACTTAAATAGTCCCTGATGAACAATTAAAGTTGATTGTCAATTAAGAGCCAAAATTTAAGGAAGTCCTTGTAAGGGCAAAAGTTAAAAATGCTTTTAAATTAATTCAGAACCATGTTATTAATGACATAAAAAATATATAAGAATGCTTCCAAATATTTAAATGTGCAGTAATACAATATTACAGAACTATTATTCACATTTTATATATTAAATGCCTTATTTAAAAATCTTTTTTGATAAAAAAAATGTCTTCTAAAGCTTTAATGCCTTGTACTTCAATACTGGCATGATACTACATGCCTTATTTATACCGGAGGGGAGGGTGGAATTTAGTCTAAACAGCCACATTAACTTTTCTTCTCAAGTCTGTTCTTCCAGTTACCTCCCCTCAAGTCACTTCCTACAATTTCTAAAATCCCAAAGTGAAAAATTTTACATAGTACATTTGCCTTCAAGTGCCTGTACAGGGCATTATTCTCATCTTCACGTCTAATAGCGTAGGGGTGTTCATATATCCTCCTACGGAGAGCCCTTTCAGTTTTGCCTACAAAGAACTGTTGACAGTTCTGACAAACTGCCACATACACTAACCCCTTAGATCCACAAGAGCCCCTTTTCAGTGTAACTTTTCTCCTAGGGGACCCTATTTCTATGTACTCAACACCCAAAATGTACGGACAGTAGGTACATGATCCACAGTTCCTGGTCCCTCATGGTAGACCACTTGAATGAATAGGGTGCCCCAATAAAATTTTTAAATTATAATTAGTTTTAAATATAAGCACAGGTTCTTTACCTATAAAATCCATGAGGTCACCCGTACTTTTAAATATGACCAAATTCCTTCTCACTATCGGTTTACTTTCCTTACTCAGCTCACCAAATGTTAAAACCAATGCTTGACTGTAATTTTTGTCCCTGTTCTGGACCTCAGGGTTCCCTATCAGTTCAGTTGTTGTGCCTAATAAACGTTTAAATCTTTTTCTCCATTCATTCATAACTTCCTCACATATGGAGTATAGCATTTGTGTCGGGTAGCCTCTTTCTATAAAGAGGTTTACCAAGATAGCCATTTCCTCTTACAAATCTCTTGACTTGAACACATTCTGGCAAGCCTCACCATCTGCCCTTTTACAATATTTCTCTTTGTGTAACCCGGGTGACTACTGTTATATTCCAAATAGTCATTCAAGAATGTTGGCTTCCTGTATACTCTGGATGTGAAACCTTTTTTGTCCCTGTCCAAAGCAACAGTTACATCCAAATAATTAATGGAATCCTTACTAAGAGTATTAATAAATTTCAAATAATTACATACTCCATTAATATAATCAAAAATTCCATAATTTCCCCATCTTTCTTCCACAAAATAAATATGTCATCCCGGAAGCGGAGGTAGGTCCACCATTGATCTGGGATGTTCTTTTTCCCATCTGTACATTACTAAGTTTGCAAAAGGGGGGGTGCAACAAATACCCAGGGCCACCCCTTTAGTCTATTTAAAAAAATTCACCCTCAAATGTAAAGAAATTAATTTTTAAAATAATGTCCATGAGGACCATAACAATGTTCATAGGTAGGTACTAGGCTATCTGCCCGAGGACATTTATAAGCCTAGCCAGAGTGTGTCAGCTTTCGCCGCCCCATTGATTAATCAACTGAGCCTCTGTCAAGAAGAGCCAATGAAGTGATCCCAGGGTTGTATGTTTCTGTTACCCATCCACTCGTCAAGATTTCTCTTGAAGAGTGTTAGTGAGGGGCTCTGCCTAATGTAGTTAGGAATTTTGTTCCAAAGCATGGGGAGTCTCTATGACAGGAATCTACCCCTCCAGCATGTTCTATTTATTGTTGTGGTGAGGTTTAGCTCACGTGGTTATTTTTGGGTGTGTAGAAACAGTTTGGAGAAGTGTTTTGCTATACTGTGTTAACACACCGGGTTTTCAGGTTAGTTCCTGAAATCACTTTGCATTTTGATGACCAACTCTGTGGAATCCAGTCTATCTTCTCTTTTTATAGAAGGTAGAGAAAGTAGAGAAAATCAGAGGGTAGCCACGGTGGTGCAGCGGTTAGCGTTTCCGCCTCACAGCAAGAGGTTCCCCACTTCAATCTTTGGCTGGGGTGCCTTCTTTGCAGAGTCTGCATGTCCTCCCTGTGGTCACGTGCTGTGAGTGTGTGTGCCTTCTGTGGAAGGTTGGGCACCGGGCTGGCAACTCAACACTGTAAAACTCCACTGCCAATCATGAACGGACAGGTGATCTGCTGTGGTGACCCCTAACTTGGAAAAAGTCAAAAGAAGAAGAAGAAAGAAGAAGAAAGCAGAGAAAATCAGAGACTGACTATCACTGGAAATGAAGCTGTGACCTTAACACAACTTATGAACGTTATTGCCACTCTAACAGGCAAGGCTTCTGAACTGCAAATGGTGGTCGAGAGACTACAAGGCCCAGGAGGTTGTGCGGGAAAGATGGGAACCAACCAGGCTCCTTCTACAGGCGTGGGGTATTCTGGGAATGAGGAAACAGCAATACGAGACCTAGGGGCATGAAAGAAGACAACACAAGCTGCTAATAAACAGTGTAACACACAGGAATCTATTCAGTGCGGCCAAATAAGGCAGGAAATCATTATTAACGAAAAGAGATCTACACTAAGGGACTGGTTCAATACGTAAATTTTTCATACTAATACTACCTCACCAGGGATAAGACCAAATGAAGGAGATATTAACAAGAGACTGAGGGACCTGAAAAATAAACTGGTGAAGGTATGTAACCTTCAATATGACAATGTGTTCTTAAATGAAAGTATTAAGAACCAGAGGGTACCTAAGGGACTGAGGGTCTACCGTTTTCCTAATGGGTTAATGGAAGAAGACCCTGAGTTTTGTAAACTTATTGAAATGTTTGGCAGGCATGAAACAGAACTTATGGAGTTCATCATAAATATTAATAATAAAAAAATAGATAGCTTATTTGATGAAGTGGAAAAAATCAATTAAACTATTGTGAATGATGTTTATTTTGATGATGTTTCCAATAGATATGATGCTGTTTTCCAAAAAAATAGAGGAACAAGTGAATGAAAATGTGAAAAGGAAGCGCAAGAAACTCCACAGGGATTTTTGCGATTATAGGGACAGGATAGCCTACCCCCTTCCTAGATCATATTATAAGAATAACAATGAAGGGAATGAGGAAGTGTTTCACCCACCACACACCCACATTAATGACACGTCAGATAACCATGAACAGAAATATCCAGTTTTAAGGAGATTTGAATGGTTATTGAACAAAAACAATGTACCTAAGGGTAGGTATTTTTTAGAACATCAAGGGGGAAAAAGGGTGTTGGTCAGAAGGCTTCCCATCAGAAATGGAGGAAGAACAGTTATTACTGACTGACCAGGACAGCATAGAGGAAGAAATTATCTCCTCTTTTGATGGGGTATTACTGAGTTATAGGGGTTTTAATATATTCAGCTATGCTGGGTTAGGAATCGGTAAGAACCATTTTTCTCTATTGAAGAAGGGTATAAAATTTTTGCCTAACAGGAAAGGAGACATTTCACAGATTATTACGGATTTTTAATTATTTACAAGGAAGTTAAATTTATGGTACCTATTCAAAGGTACTTCTAGTTTACCACCACAGTTAAACTTTAAAAGGAAAAGTTGTTTTAACCCACCCTTACACCCTACAATATCTACATTTGATAAGGTTTGTACACAGGAGATTTATGAGTCCTACTATTATTTTAAATGTAGGCAATACAACCTGTCCTTTGAGGAGGAATAACTTTTAAAAGAACTACGAGGGAATACTAACTTGAGGTTTATGAAACCTGATAAGGGGAGAGGTATGGTGATTGTGGAGAAGACAGATTATACTAATAAAATCTACAGTATGTTACAGGATATATGAAATATGAGACATCTTCCTTGAATGAGATTAATATTGCTCATAAAAAAATACAATTATGTTTGGTAGATTCACTTTTACAAGGTGTTATTAATGAGGAAGTTTTTGAATTCCTTCGTACTGACCATCCTAGAATCCCGATTATGTTTGGGATACCGAAAACCCACAAAAATATCACCAACCCCCCCCTTATAGGTTAATCATTAGTTCTGAAAATAGTACGACTTATCCCTTGCGTATTTTTGTAGAAAGGATAGTAAGGGACAATTTGAAGAACATCGATTACATCCTACTTGATTCTTAGGATTTTTTAAGTAGGATTAAAAGTGACTATAATAATGGGACTAACACTTTCACTACTATTGATGCCGTAGACTAGTTCATTTCGATTCCCCATTATGAGGGTTTGACTTTTTTCTACGAGGCCCTCTTGGAAGTATGTGACTTAAGTAATAACCTTCTAAATTTCGTTATGGTCCTCATGGACATTATTTTAAAAAATGATTTCTTCACATTTGAGGGTGAATTTTTTAAACAGTCTAAAGGGGTAGCCATGGGTATTATTCCGCCCTCCTTTTTGCAAACTTAGTAATGTATAGACTAACTTGGCAGAGGCGTCACCTGGAAGCATGTCTTCATTTTAAGTTGATCCCCAGAGGCATGAGAGTACTAGTCATGCCTTCCTATGGCGAAACTCATCCCGAGCTATTACGGAAATGGCAACAATTGAATCTTGATCTGGGGTTCAATTATATAAAGCTATTGATTGAGCATTTTTTACCTATTGAGAAGGATCTCCATCTACAAGCTGAATCCTTGAGTAAAGACATTTCCACTACCTTTAAGGAGGAAAGTTTCCAGCAGAGGTTGGATAGTATGTTCACTCAAGTGTTCGCATATGGTGACAAGTTACAGCAGTTGAAAACACGTAAATTGCATACGGACCATAATGACTTTGCCAATAATAATGTATTTTCTTGGCCAAGATATACCGAAACTCGGAACAAAGAACAAACTGTTCCTCCTATAGACATGAACTCTAGCCAAGGACTCTCTTTTAACCAGAGCTATGCCTCAACAGTAATGAATGTAAGTTCTACCTTAAGTGAAACAGCTGCTACATCTACGTTACCTTCGGCGTCCCCTTCCTTGACGCATATGCATAGTAACATTATCAGAGATACTCCTCCCTGTAATCAGCAAGCGCTGGTTCAGAAAGATGAAAATTTGCGAGGAGCTAAGCCGAAAGTTAAACATGGTAACATTGAGGGTTTTTTACCTCTTCCGCTGAAATTTCGGCGGAATTTTCAAAGCAGGTCAAGAAGCAGAGGCCGCACCAAAAGGAAGTTTTCAGGGGAAGAAATGGTATCGCACAACAGAAATCGGAGAAGGGAACAACAGACTTAGTGTTTAATCTATCTAAACGGACTCTTACAGAGACTGACTGTATTCTGTTGAATAAGGGTTTATCCTTTATTCCAGCCCAGGTTAGTAATATAAGTGAAGTTCTTACTGACCTGCGGCTGTTTGTACGTAAAGTTAATCTAAGATGTATGTTTAACAACAAAACACAGTATAATATCTGTAATCGAGACTGCATTGAGAATTTTAGAAAGAAAAGCGTTTTCACACCTACATTAACACCAGTTACTGAATGCTTTATTAAAGCCTGTGAATTTGATTTTTATAGTTATTTTAACAACACAAGGAAAACAAGTTTATATGCTAATTTGTCTCACGCTGAATGGGAATCTCTCTATGCTTTACAGCATGATAAAGGAATTTCTATTAGACCTGCAGATAAAGGGGGTGGGGTGGTAATTTTAGATCATACTGCCTATAATACTTCTATGCTTACTATGCTAAGAGAAACAGACACATATAAAGAGATCTGTGACAGTGATTTAACAAAAATCATTTTTTCTGTACACCAAGAACTCTATGACTTCTTGATGTGCAGGCAGTTAGACCAAGAATTATACCAGTATTTGTTGATAGAACAACCTAAGATTCCCTATATAAAAGGATTACCTAAGATACACAAAGGGATAATCCCACCACCTTTAAGACCTATAGTAGTGGGGGAAGGGTGGGTCACTGAGACGATGTCTGTTTTTGTTGAGAAGAAACTTAGACCTATTATTAATGAGATAAGCTCAATTCTGAAAGACACCTATGAATTATTAGAGGTCTTAGATAATCTTGAAGATGGTATTTCTGGAGAAACTATTCTTATTACTATGGATATGAAGAACCTATTTACGTCCATTCCCAATGGGTATGGTTCTGAAGCCATCAGAAGTATTTTACTTAAATATGATTGTTATAATAATGATGAGAAAATTCTGTTGAATGCCATCTTGGACCTTATATTGAATAACAATGTTTTCAGATATGACAAGAAGCTATACTTGCAACAATGGGGGGTGGCCATGGGCACCCCCTGTGCAAATAGCTATGCAAACCTTGTCGTATATTACTGGGAATGCATGCATTTGTTTAAACACATTCATTTCAAGAAGGTACTTACATATAAAAGATTTGTAGATGACATACTTATCCTATGGAATGGAACCATACATGAATTCCTGGTTATGATAGAGGATTTAGAAAGGACGACTTCGTTTTTCAGATTCACATTTGAACATTCATTGTACAGTATAAACTTTCTAGATATAACCATCACCAAGAATGAATATGGAAAATTGGATCATACCATCTACAGGAAATCGTGTTGGAAGAATACCCTGTTAGAATTTACTAGTATGCATCCCAGACACATATTCCTGAACATTGTTAAAAGTCAATTTTTAAGGGTCAACAAATTGTGTAACAAGCAAGAAGATAGAAATAAACAAATAGACAAGTTAAGTGATATGTTCATAGAGAGAAATTATAATGAACATCTAATACAACAGGCTAAAGCATCAGTAATAGGTACCCCCACCCCCTTTAATTCTAGTAAGGCTTATTGTGAAACCCACATTATGCCTAAGTTATCGAAAGAAGTTATACCTTTTTTGACGAGATATACTAGTGATAATGGTAATATCACAAGTATTATTCGTAAAAATTGGGATATATTGCTTACCAATAGCGAAATAAAAAATATGGTGGGAATGAAACCTAGGTTTTTGTACACAAATAGCAAGAACCTTAAGAGATTATTATGCATTGAGAAATCAGAATGTGAGATGAATAAAGTTGACACTAAGTTACAGAAGAATTTAGAAGGGGAATCATGTCACAGGCAGAAAACAGGAACTTTTCCATGTAATCGATGCAATATGTGTGCATACATTTCGAAAGAGATAGGCTTTACACATCCTGAATTAAATGTCAAATTTGAACCTAGGTTTAGAGCAACATGCATCAGCTCTAATTTGATCTACTTAGCTAATTGTTTGAATTGCGATGCATTTTACATTGGGATGACCACAAGGCCCTTAAAGGAGCGCATTTACAATCATATTTATGATATTAAAAAGAAAGACCCAAAAAGCGCCTTAAGCAAACATATCTTGAATAACACAGAACATAGTTTTAATTTCAGGATATTGCAGTTGGTACATCCCAATGGTAGGGAAGGTGACACTTTCAATGATCTTGAAAACATAGAGCTACAATGGATCTTAAAATTTAAAGCGCATCATACTCCAGGTCTTAATCAGTATGTGAGTCTTAGATCAGTCCTGAAGAAAAGAAGTCTGAAATAATGGTTTGTTTTCTCTTCATGTATTACTGGGTTTTTGTAAAATGTCTAGTGGCTACATTGAAATGGAATTTTATACCTAGTTTAACCTAATGGTTACCTTTTTTAAGGACCCCTTTAATTGGATTCACTATTGTAGTGATAATACAAACCCCTGCTTATAATGTTTCACTATTTTTCCCAGTATATAAGATGTTATTTATATGATAAGATATGAACTTTTATTATTATTTATTATTTTGGAATATTTTTAATGGATTTTTGTCTATTAACTTTTGTATTATATATGTATTTGTATTTATATATATACATGGTTATTTTATGTATTCAATAGGATACAGCATATTTGAACCCCCTTTTTTATGTATTTCATAATAGGTTGGTTTCAATATCAAAGTTTTTCTGTTTTCAAAATGTTACATGTTGAACACTGGGACTATTTTAGTATAGTCCACTAGAAAATTTGATATCAGTCTTGTGTTCATTCCTTTATATCTAAGTAAGAAACACTAAATAAATAAAACAATTAGTAACAAATATGATATTTTATAAGGTCTCTATACATGATACTTTATAGATCAAATAGCTTGATATAGTCATTTATACATTTTAATATAATAATATAACATATATATTTGATATATGTCTCTGAAATAGAATATGTTTTTACTGTTATTGTTTTTCTTCTTTTTTCTTCTTCTTTATTCTTGTTTTTGTATAATTATATATATATATGCATACATATATTTCTTTGGATAGTCACATATAATAAATAAGCAAATAAATAATACAAATTGTTCATATTTACATTTTTACATATGACACCTTAATGGGTTGAAATGTTGACTATTTATAAACTTATAATTCATATATTTAATCATGTTTAATAATATGTCTCTATTAAATAGTTTCAACATCAAATAGATATAGATTATTGGCTCCATTGACAGACTACTTCTACTGAACTAAACACTTCTTTTAGGGTTGTACATATTGAGATCTATAGCGAATGCACTCTATACTAAATGCTATTTAACATATTTTGAATGCGATTTTGCTTTATTATATAAATGCAATATATGAACGGATGTGAGCGTTGTGACGTTTACGAAGAGAATCAATGGATTCTCATAATGCTACTATTTATTAAATAGTTTGTTAATAAGTGATTGTTTTATTTGTTTTTATGTTCATATATATATTTTAGCTTGAGCATATAATGCCGTTCAGATTTTTTAGATGTGTTTTAATGCAGATTGATTGTCTGTTATATTTAAGCTGTATATATTTTGGACTCTTCTAGTCCGATTATGAATTTGAATAATGTTGGGTATTCATGTTTTGTGATGTCTTTTACACAATGGACAGTTTCAAAAAATATATAAAGGTTTAAAATGAAGCTGCTGTTTTGCAGCAACAGGAAATGCATTTTTTGGGCTTCTGTTGAATGGCAAGAGCTATTTTGAATATTTAATTGCATACTCTGCCTAGCCAATTAGGTTTTTTAACTATTGAATGATTGGTTAGAAGCATTATATAAGAACAATCATGCCTTACTTAATTTAGATCTGAAGAAGCGTACATTGTGTACGAGAAAGCGCTCATCATTCCTGTTCTTTTTTGGTTATAATAAAGAAGTGTTTTGTCTGCTACACCATCGTGGAGTTCCTCATTCCTGTTTTCTCTACTACCTTCTAAATTTCGTTATGGTCCTCATGGACATTATTTTAAAAAATTATTTCTTCACATTTGAGGGTAAATTTTTTAAACAGTCTAAAGGGGTAGCCATGGGTATTATTCCACCCTCCTTTTTGCAAACTTAGTAATGTACACATGAGAAAAAGAACATATTTTTAATAGTAAATTCACAGATCAATGGTGGACCGTCCTCCACTTCCAGGATGACATATTTATTTTGTGGAAGAAATATGGAGAAATTATGGAATTTTTTGATTATATTAACGGAGTATGTAATTATTTTAAATTTACTAGTACTCTTAGTAAGGACTCCATTAATTATTTGGATGTAACTGTTGCTTTGGACAGGGACAAAAAAGGTTTCACATCCAGAGTATACAGGAAGCCAACTTTCTCGAATGACTATTTGGAATATAACAGTAGTCACCTGGGTTACACAAAGAGAAATATTGTAAAAGGGCAGATGGTGAGGCTTGCCAGAATGTGTTCAAGTTCATAGGTTCATAGATTAGTACTAAGCTAACTGCCCTTCTGAGCCATTTTAAGCCTAGCCAATTATCCCTTGTGAGACTCAAACCCTGTACCCTGTGCTTGCAAGGCAAACACTTTAACCATTAGGCCACCCTCCCAACCGAAAAGAGATTTGTAAGAAGGAAATGGCTATCTTGGTAGACCTGTTTATAGAAAGAGGCTAAACGACACAAATGCTATACCCCATATGTGAGGAGGCTATGAATGAATGGGGGAAAAGATTTAAACCTTTATTAGGAACAACAACTGAACTTATCGGTAACCCTGAGGTCCAGAACAGGGACAAAAATTACAGTCAAGCATTGGTTTTAACATTTGGTGAACTGAGTAAGGAAATTAAACAGATAGTGAGAAGGAATTGGGTCATGTTTAAAAGTACGGATGACCTTATGGATTTTATAGTAAAGAACCTGGGTTTGTATTTAAAACTAATTATAATTTCACATTTTTATTGGAGCACCCTATTCATTCAAGTGGTCTACCAAGAGGGACCAGGAACTGTGGATCATGTTCCTACTGTCCGTACATTTTGGGTGTTGAGTACATAGAAATAGGGTCCCCTAGGAGGAAAGTTAAACTGAAAAGGGGTTCTTGTGTATCTAAGGGGTTAGTGTATGTGGCAGTTTATTAGAACTGACAACAGTTCTGTGTAGGCAAAACTGAAAGGGCTGTCCGTAGGAGGATATATGAACACCTCTACGCTATTAGAGGTGAAGATAAGAGCAATGCCCTATATAGGCACTTGAAGGGGAATGTGCTATGTAAAACTTTTCACTTTGGGATTTTAGAAATTGTAGGAAGTGACTTGAGGGGAGGTAACTGGAAGAACAGACTTGAGAGGGAAGAGTTAATGTGACAGTTTAGACTAAATTCCACACCCCCCCCCCTGTATAAATGAGGCATGTAGTACCATGCCAGTATTGAAGTACAAGGCATTAAAGCTTTAGAAGGCAATTTTTTATCAAAAAAGATTTTTAAATAAGACATTTAATATATAAAATGTGAATCATAGTTTTGTAATATTATATTATTGCACATTTAAATATTTGGAAGTGTTCTTACATATTTTTTATGTTATTAATAAGATGGTTCTGAATTAATTTAAAAGCATTTTTAACTTTTGCCCTTACAAGGACTTCCTTACATTTTAGCTCTTAATTGACAATCAACTTTAATTATTCACCAGGGATTATTTAAGTATGGCAGTGATGTATTTTAATTTGTTCTGAAGAAGTCTTGAGTTAAAAGATGAAAGTGAGCTTGACTACTGGTTTGGATTATTGCAATAAATTAACTTTTTATCTACTTTGGAGGTTGCTGCGACACTTTTTCCCTACTATTTCCACAAGAATTGCTTTGTCTGTTCATTGGTTGAAGTTTGGCAAGTTCCTACCTGTTTTTTTGTTCTTAGATTTATTCTCCTCATGTTTCAAAACTTTCACTATGTTTGGTTCTTGTGAGATCAGCATAAATGTGTGAAGTCCCATGAGTGCAGATCTATACATGTAATCAATTTCAAGAAGGCCCATCCCTCCTTCAGAATGGGGAATATATAATCTTGGTAGGGACTGATTTTTATAAATCATTTGGTGAGCATGAAGCATCCTGCTTGTTTTCTTGTCTAATCAATCCAACATGTTTTGGGGCCAGTCAATCCCTCCAAAATTGTAAATTAGGACAGGAAGAACAAACTGGTTTATAGCTTGGATTTTGTTCCTAGATGTCAAGCTGTTTTCAGGATTAATATAAATCTTCTAAAGTAATCCTTACTAATTTTTATTCACATTTGTTCATGTTTTACTGTTGTTCCTTCATCAATTCCCAAATATTTATACACTCCCTCTTGCTCAAGTTCTTTTATATCACAGTATTGTCCCAAACTGATGTTTCCCTGGCACTGTAGTTTTTCTGCTTTAAAGGTTACTTTTGCACATTTATCAACACCAAATGACATTCTTATATCATCTGAAAAAGTTGTGGCAACTTGCAGTTGTACTTTCAGTTCCTCATCTGATGAGCTATACAGTTTTAAATCATTGGCAAAAAGAAGATGAGAAGTCTTTACACTTTATTGTTTTCTGGGGCCAAATTATAACCGTGCCCTACCTGTTAGGTAGACAGGTTAATGGGTTAATGGGTTAATGTCAAGGTAGAATAGCAGTGGTGACAGAGAGTCACCCTGGAATATCCCCCTTTGAATGTTTATCCCTGGGATAATAATATGTCATTTGTCATGGCTTAATTGCAAAGTGGTCTTTCACTATTTCATGGTCACTGTAATGTAGTCAATCAGTGTAGGGTGTATCTTATATATTTTTAAGCACTCTTTTATCCATAAATGTGGGATACTATCAAATTTTTTTGGTAATCAGTCCATGCTATACTTAGATTCTTCCCCTTTTTACAGTTCTCCACTATGACTTTATTTAACAACAAGTGATTCTTTGTTCTATAAATTCTGCTGGCATCAATTCCTGTGTATAGTTTATATGTCGTCAGAAGTCAGGTGGTCTATAATTTTAAGGGTAGCTTGCAGGTTGACTCTTAAGTAGGAACATTGTTTTTCCTGTTGTTAGCCAGGTTGGTGCCTATTTGGGGTGCAAATATAAATAGTTGTTAATCGTGGCTAAATCTTTGTGCAAAGATGTGAATACTTTTAACCAAAGGTTAGGTACTGCACCTGGGCCTGGGGTTTTCCAATTAGAGGCTTTTCTTAATTTTTTTCAATCTCTCTGGCTGTTACTTCATCCCATTTCATATCTGTACCTTTAAACTTCTTATTCTTTTTTTACTTTTTCTATCCATCTAGCATCTTTATCATGTTCCACAGGATCTTCATAGATACTTCTACAAAATGTATCTATTTCTTCTTTTTTTGGCGGTCTTTGAATTTCTTTTACCTTGTTTCCCAATTCTCTATAAAACTTTTCTGGGTCATCGATAACTTGCTTATTTTGTACTTTTCCTTTATATTTATCTGCATACCTTCTACGTTTTTCCGCCTATGCTGAGATTTTTAGTTTATTGTGTGCGATAGTGCTTGATAGATCCTGGTCTGTTCTAATACTACACATTACTTTTATCCCGTCTATCTTTCTTAGTATTTTTGTTGATCTGTTCCCTCTTCTATATGCTTCTAACAGTGACACTTCTTAATTGCATTATAGTTTTCTCTATTCAATATTTCCATGATGGTATTCAATTTCTCCCCTTCCTTTCCCTCACTATCCTGTGTTATTGTGGCAGAGCTTTATCAGTTATCAGTTCAGCTGGACAGTAATATATATTGTTTACTTCTATTGCATGAATCTCTATAGGCAGTCCTAATTACTGTGTTCATTTGTTTTATCAGTTCTGACTTTTTGGGCTTTATTGACCTTCTGCAGTCTGTTTCTTTCATTTATATTAATATGTCTATCTATGTCTATTAAATCAAGCAACTGTTCTCTTAGCTTATTTTCTTTTAAACTGAGGGCACATTCTTTGTTTTTCATTTCCTGTGGACATTCTATAGAAAATTCTGTAGCATTTTTTCCTGTGGCACATTCTCTTCAATTTCATCCTGCGCCATCTGTTGCACTGTCATATGGGAATTCACTGGTCTATTACCCCTCAACATTTCGACCATTTGTGGTTGATGTAGAGTATACTGAGGTAGTGGCTGGCCGGGTCTATATTAGATGAACAAAAGTTCATCTTAGCGAACGCTCACATGAGCGAATATTGCAGAACTCGAAACCGCAATTGCGAGATCGTGGTACAGTGAAGATGGGAATAATTGCCCTTTCCTCAATGTAGTGCTATCTCAGAGTTGGAATATATATTTGGGGGGTGTGGGGGGTGCAGCCCCCCACAATTGCAGTTTCGAGTACCTGAATATTCGCTCATGTGAGCGTTCGCTAAGATGAACTTTCGTTCATCTCATATAGACCCGGCTGATCATGTACTGAAATACAATACATATATATGAGTTTATAATGAATAATTGCAGGCAAGCTTGATCAAAACGCAAAACATTAAACAAACTTGTTGGCAATTACCATTAATCACCACTGAAATCACTGAAAAAAGTAATCACAAATGTAAAGTAATAGGCTATATTTGGATTGTCAAAAGAAGAACAAAAAGACAACTTTTACATAGGGGCTCCACCCCCTAGAAATTAAATATACTAACTGCAGGATCACACAAACTCAAAAACTGAGGAAAAGCCCCTGGAATTATGTAATGGTCAGTCTAATGAACTGACGTAATTTTGAGCAATTGTCCCACTGACAAAACACATTAACATTTCACCATGCAATCAAAGGTGTCCAGAGTTAGCCATAAAACAGTTTTATATATATATATATATATATATATATATATATATATATATATATATATTTATTTATATGGGTCTACATCTGTAGACCAAAAAACACACTTTACCAAAACTTAAATCAATGACATCACTCTAACGAAATTACAGTTACATGAAACTACACACTCCTGAATGATGGGAAACTGAACAAGGAACATTGCTCACATTTCCAAACCTTACCTTTTCCACACTGTAGTGTGAGCTCAGAATTGGTATATGAAAGGTTCAAGGGGTGTGGGCAGTGGAAGGGGGGCTTGCCCTCCTGCAAAAACATCAATAAAGGTAAGTTGTTATGTTAAGTTTTAAAATATGTGCAGTATGAGTAAGATGTTTAGCATTTGATGTTCTGCTTTCTGTCGTTCGGCAGTCTGTAATTTCATGTAACTGTAGTTCTGGCAGAGTTTTGTTGTTGATTTCAGTTTTAGTAAAGTGTGTTTTTGGTCTACAGAAATAGACCCGTAGATATATATATATATATATATATATATATATATATATATATATATATATATATATATATATATATATATATATATATTTATGTATGTATTATTTGTCTTACATTTGTTGACCGGGAATGTCTGACTGAGCCGAAGCCCTTTTTCTGCAGAGACCTGGGGAGAAAAGCTCCAGTTAATAGATATAACATTTTGTCATTATTACAGGTATTATACAGGTAGAATAAGGCAATCAGCTAGCAGACTACAAGAACATTTTTGAGAATATACAGATTACATTTTGTCATAAATACTAGTATTATATATAGAAAAATGTAAAAAACAGGTAGATTATAGTCAGAGCATTTTTAAAAGTAGTAGTTAGTATAAAAGAGCAACATAGGAGTAGAATGTTAATTTTACAATTAAATCAAACAGGATGCAATAAAAGTTTCAGAGAGAGGGGAAAGCTATTGATTAGTGAAGAGAAGTAGAGGGTTTTCAAGGTGGGTTTGCGCATTGGCAGATCTATACATACATATATATATATATATATATATATATATATATATATATATATATATATATATAGGGATCTATGTCAAAACAATAAATTACCATAATGTCAACTCCCATTACATTGAGATGACATTGCCGAAAATTTAATTGAACTACCTCCTGGAACAGCATATTTCACCTTCAAGAAACTAGCCACTTGGCCACCAATAAGAAAAACACAAACCAAAACAAATGAAACCTACCAAAGTGAGGCTCTTCACTCTACACTCCCCCCTAACTAAATATACCAACTTTGAGATTGCACTACGGTGGACAAAAGGGCAAAATTCACCATGGTGGCCAAGTGTTTAGTTTCCCAGAGGCAAAATACACCATTCCAGGAGTTTGATCATTTAAATTTTTGCCAAAGTCATGTTGCTGTTATGCGAGTTGACATTATGGTAATCCGTTGTTTTGAAGGGAATACATACTGCATTCATGCTACTCATTTGTCCTTTTTATTGATATTTGTATTTAATTTTGATTTCTGTTTCTGAGGCAGCTTTGGTAAAAGGATACCTATATATGTACTTTTCCAATGCATTTATTCTGCAGTACGCATATGACAGTTGGCTGTATACTTGTGTATACCCCATGTAAATCTATGACCTTAGTTGTCTCCAGCCTATCAGATAACAGTTTAGTACTTTATGTATGTGACTCTGTCTGCTGGTATATGGACACTGTTTTGTGCATGTTTTGTATTGACTGCTGTGGTGGTATTGTCAACCTGTATGTGCAACCCATTCTAGTTTTCTATTCATGAATACTTCCAGGTGCCTTTGCATACTTTTATGCTGTTCATGAATTATTTACTTATCTATATGGCACACTGTGCTATCCATAATACTGCATTGTATGTCAGTACACACTCTGTTTATGAACTCCAGGGCCTTATCTCAAAACAAAGAATAAATAAGTTCAGTAACTTGATAATTTAGGTAAGAGAAATCATAAAGAGATATGAGTGTAGTAGATTGCAAACCTGAAGAAGAAGAGGCTTGCTTCCATCTAAGCCTGCAATTTGAAAAGAAGTTGCAAATATTTGGGGGAGGGGGGATGATGATTTAAACATCTTATAGACACAAAGTCCTATGCATGAGGTATAGTTGAAGCTATCCTATTCTGTTTGGCAAGATGGTTAGGATTTCCGAAGGCCCAGTTCGTACACCTCTCTGCACTTAAAAGGAACTTTTAAAATCAGCGTATAATGAATGATGATATGGCATACTCTTATAAGAACTTTTGTTTTTTGCTTTTAGTGTTAGAATTGTTAAAACTCTGGTCAAGGAAAGCAGCAAGGCATATATGATGATATGTAGTCCAAACAGCTATTCAAAGAAGTCACATATTGGTGCTGAAAGATGGTTAATAGTTAAAATAAAATAAATGAAATAAGATCAGTATCATATTGCTATATGTAACATACTGCTGAGATCCTTTTAAAATACTTGCTTTAATGATGGCAATTACCTAGTAATTTTAATTACAGAAGTAATAAAGGATTTGGAAAAACCTTAGAAGGGTTTATAGTCAAATATGACATTCGAAAGCATCACATCAGTTTCAACTCTTTCCATTTGTCTCAACAGAATTTCTAGTCAAAATTCCTGCTTGCTAAACCAAACTTCTATTATTCTAATTTATTGCTTGTGATAGCAGTACAGACTTTCCATGGAGTTTTTATGTGCTGGTAAAAAAAAACAGTGACAGTAAGGAAATGTAAGCTGCCATTCAGTCTGTCATTCCCTCATAAAGTTCATTCTGCAGTGTGTAGGCTTTGCCTTCAGCATCACCAGCAAACAATGCAAGTGATCTTTTGTTTGGATGTTACCCCCAGGCAGCCTCTGTTGACATGCACCTCAGCTGCCCTGTGTCATGAGTAGTGCCCTTTGTGCTGTCCTTCAGGAGTGTTACATCCAAAGTGAAAAAATCAAAGCTAGACATCATGCTGTTTGAGAACGAAACCTAGACATGGATGTGCAACTGTTTTGCAACACGATGACAAATTGAAATGTAATGTATATGCAGGAAAAGTATTTTTTCCCCCTTGTGTTCTGCTTTTTCCTTCACATTTAATGATGTGTCCCACTTTTTCTCTCATTCTGAGTGTCTTACAGGCTGGCTTTTGAGCTAATACACATTGTATCAGCCAACAGTAAATGCAATGCATTTCAGTACGTGTGTGTGTGTGTGTGTGTGTGTGTGTGTGTGTGTGTGTGTGTGTGTGTGTGTGTGTGTGTGTGTGTGTGTGTGTGTGTGTGTGTGTGTAAACAAATACAAAATATCTGTAGAAATTAATGCTTAAGCACTTTCCACAATTGCTGCCATGGAAAGGTAGCAATATATCGTAAAAGTTAATTTATTATCTCAGTAAAATAATGTGAAATTCATTCCATTTATTATGTAATACTGAATAATTCTTAAGGATTCAAGCAATTTTTTTGGAAAAATTTCACCTGCCTTCACATAATATGAAAAAACTGCACTTCAGTATAGAGTGCGCAAAATTATAATTGCTGGTCCTGCCATGTTTTTCTGACCCAACAGCAGCATGCACATGATAAAGCTGTGGACACTGGCAATAGAACACAAAAGGCAACAATCTGATATTAATATGCAACAGCTCCATGAGAATCACTGGCATTTCTAAATTCCAACCTGTTAGATGTTTGAAGCTTCATCTTTGTAATCATTTGTGGTAAGCTACTGTTTGCCTTTTAACTGTTGTTGCGACTATGTGTCAAGTTAAACAGAAGAATGACTGGCATGCAAATAAAAGCAATGCAGCATGGTTCTTAATATGTTATTCTTATGGATCACTTCTGCAGTTGACTTATGGTTAATATATTGTCATGGATACAACAGCCGACCAGCTTCCAAAGCTTAGGACACCTTCTGAGTGCCCAAACTGTCAAGCAGCTCAAGCTGAGCTGACTAAAAGACAAGCATGGGAGTGAAACCCTTCAGAGGTTTCATGCAGACTGTTTGAAAGTAAAATAGAACTGTAGAGCTTAAGGCCCTTTCGTGCACTTCTTAAACCAAACTAGACTTAAGGGCAGCAGTGAAGTAGTAAGCTATTACTATTTTACCATATGCTGAATCACATACTTTATATGAAAGGGCCCTTTCAGATTATACAGGCAGCTACATCTTTTTGTCAGCTAATAATAAAATTACTGAAATTAATGAAGTAACTTTAGGATAAGATAGTCTTCCTGAAGTGAAAGGTGGGTCAGGCCAATCTCTGTCTCCTTACAAGGAAAGCAACACCTATGACTCTCCAGTGAGTCCACGGGTTCAACCACGAGTGCCATCCTCTTCAAATAAGTCAAGGCAGTTACATAGCATGTTTTTGAACTTTGCAGATATGTATGTGAGGTCTTATCAACTTTCAAACATAAGGGCCCCAGGAGCTTTTTGATTTACAGCTAGTGAGAAACACCTGAGATTAATTCTAATCAGTTGTTTAGAAGGAAAGATGAAATTGTGCCTGCACTAGGGAACTTTTAAGTAGTGCAGATATAACATAAAGGTATGCCATCCAGTAATACTGTCTGTACTGAAAGGCAATATTCAGCATTATGACATGTATACCGTACAAAATGCCACTGAAAAGCAGTCTATGGAGTAATCATTTGAAATTACATCATTTCCATAAATCGAAAAATTTTCCTAAAAGCAAGCCTGCATCCTTAAGCATTGCCTCACCAGCTCATTTCAGAAGAAAACATCAACCACCTTCACAGGTTATAGCAAAATCCCAGCTATTGGGTCATTAACATCTGCTGATCACATCTCACTCAGTCTTCAGTAATAGGGTTTTAAATTCTCCTTCCAATTATCAATGGAGGTGCAGTTTATTGGTAGCTGATACTAAGATTTCGTTATCTACTCCAATGGAGGTGCAGTTTATTGGTAGCTGATACTAAGATTTCGTTATCTACTCCAAAGGTCAGTTCTTGAAGGGATAAGAAGGACTGAATTGCAAAAAATCATCTTAATACACTCTTGAAGGTGTGCTTCTGTTTCATGGATAAATCTTGTGATGCACAACAATATGAACCTGTGACTTGAGTTAGTTATTCAATGTGTGTACCATGCTATACAATATGGTCATATGGATTCAGCAACAGCTTGGGAATATCACAATACTGCCTGACAGACCTGCTGCAGTAGTACAGGAAGAGTTCAGTGCTGAACCATTAGAGGAAGTGGCTGCAGCAGTCCTCACCATGAAAGACAGTGGTGGGCATAATACATTGCTGCACTGGCACAGAAATAATGGCTGATCCACAAATATGGATAAGGGCAACACAGAATAAAGCTGATGCATGCATTAACACACCCTGGACATGCATTATAGCACACTAAATAGTCAGGCTCAAACTAGCTATTATTTCACCCAGCAAGGTCAGCTGAGTGGGCAGGACACAGTTATCATCATTTACACAGGTAATGACAATACTATCATAGTGGCAGGGGCCATGGGAGGTGCATGTGTTAGCTACTGGGGTGAGTAGTAGGTTGGGGGAGCCACAGATTACATTTTCCGGTATCATGGTAGAGTTTCTGTTTCATGAGCTTGGTCACCATGGAGTTTCAAGGATGGATGCTTTCTACACGAAGGATGGTGTGCACTTTTTGGAGCATATATAGGAACCTCATTTTAGCACCCTATGTTTGGAAGTAGTAAATAGATGGTGTCTACATCCCTGTGGATAGCTGCTGCTATGTGTGACACTTTTATGGCCAATAGGAAATAGGAGTAATGAAGAATTGCAGGGCCCAGAGCACCTAGTCAGATGAAGCATCCTATTGATGGAGTCAGGTGAGCACCATTAGTCATGATGTTAAGATCTGACCATGCACGCTAACTGTCAAGGCCAGGGTATCAGTAATGCAGTCATCAGAACAGTGTGTACTGTCTGTGTAAGTCCAGCCTGTGACTGTCTGTCACACATCCACAACCTTGCATAGCCATAGCCAGAATTGCTTGTAAAAGTACAATGGAGGAGACTTTCCCATATGCCTGATGAATGCACCTATAGATGCAATGTTGGCTACCAGTTTTCTTATCAGTCATGTTTGCTCTAAATCTCTACATGCCATGTTATTCTGCATGTGCTGTAAGTCATCCTCAGACAATGCAGAATTAATATATGCTTATGTAGGCCAAGCAAAAGGCTCACCATCTCTGCTGTGATATGTGCAATGACTCTGTGCCTGGCTGGATCCTTGTCTTGTACATCTGCTGATCAATTCCATGTGTGAAAACCAGATCAGGGAAAATATGGAGTCTTGGCAGCAATAACACTAGAATGCCTCACTTTCACAGCCGATGCATACACAACAGCAGTAGTATGGTTGATGGATAGCATCATTAATGCTGTTTTCTGTGTAATCTGGATGAACCTTACACTGACAGGATCTCTTGAACTTGAAATAAACACAGGTGATACCAGAAGTTCAGACTGCCCTTCCATTGCCAAACCATGTGCAGGTGATATGCAAGTGTTCTCTAAAGTAAGCATTGCTGACAATGGCATTTTCAGTACAACAAGAAGGTGGACTATCGGGGCAAAGCTGAAGCTGCAAGCCTGCTTGGATTGTATGGATTGGAGTGTCTTTGAAGATTCTACTGCTAACTTGCATGAATTGGCAGACACAGTAACATCTTATGTCAGCTTCTGTGAAGATGTCTGTGTCTCCACTAAGACCTGGTTAATATCTAACAACAGCAAATCCTGGTTTACTGCTAAACTTAAACAGCTTTGTCAAGCCAAGGAAGAGGGGATAGAACACTTTTTAGACAGACAAGGAATCCACAAAAAAATCAAAGTAGCCAAAAAGAACTATTTTGAAAAGCTGAAAAAACATTTTTTAGCCAATGACCCTGCATGAGTGTGGAAAGGTTTACAAAACATTACAAACTATAAGAAACTGCCCCCCTACACTGCAGCTAATTACCAGCTGGCTGATGACTTGAATGCTGTTTACTGCAGGTTTGATAAGCTGAGGCTACAAATGACACTATTGCCAGCTCTGTCAGTGGTCAGACTTATATGACTCTCTCTTCCACACATTCTCACATTCAACCTGCATTAATTAACTCTGAGGAGGATGTGTATCATTTTTTAACAGACAGAAAATTAAGAAAGCAGCTGGTCCAGATGGGGTTTCACCCTGCTATTTAAAAACCTGTGCTGATCAACTGGGTCCTGTTTTTACTCAGATTTTTAATAAATCATTAGAGTTGTGTGAATTACTTTCATGTTTCAAACAAGCCACAATCATTCCAGTGCCTAAAAAAAATCCAGTATAAAAGGACCTAATGACTACACGCCTGTTGCTTTGACATTGGTCATCATGAAGACTTTTGAGAGGCTGGTGTTAGCTCACTTGAAGCATATTACAGCTCCCTTGTTGGAGCACCTTCAGTTTGCTTATCAACAGAACTGGTCAGTAGATGATGCAGTTAATATGGGCCTGCACTGTATCTTGCAACATCTTGACAACAAAGGGACATATGCAAGAATTCTGTTTGTGGACTTCAGCTCTGCATTTAATACAACAGTAGTGGAACTTCTTCACTTGAAACTCTCCCAACTTTCTGTTCCTGTTTCCACCTGTCAATGGATCGCAGATTTTCTAACCAATACGAAACAGCAAGTGAAGCTGGGGAAATTAATATCTAGCTATCGCACGAGCAATACCAGTCCCCCCCCCAGGGATGTGAGTTCTCCCCACTGCTATTCTTCCTCTACACTAATGACTGCTCATCTAAGGACCCCCCTGTCAAACTTATTAAATACGAGGATGATACAACTATAATCAGGCTCATCAGGAATGCTGATGAGTCTGCATATAGATGGGAGGTTGAGCAGCTGGCCCTTTGGTGTAGTCAGAATAATCTGGAGCTGTAGGAGTGGTACTACAATATTATCATTTTTATATTTAATATTGCTGTGTCAGTTGTGGAATCCTTCAAGTTTTTGGGATCTATAATCTTCGGGACTTGAGTGGGAGACCAATGTACTGTCCATCATAAAGAAGGCACAACAGCGAATATACTTTCTGTGACAGCTGAGAAAGTTCAACCTGTCACAGAAACTGTTGATTTAGTTCTATACAGCAGTCATCGAGCCTGTTCTGAGCTCATGCATAACAGTGTGGTTTCGATCTCTAATTAATCATGACAAAAATAGGTTACATCGAATTGTCAGGTCTGAGGAAAATATCATTGGTGCTAGATTGCCCTCCTTACAAGACCTGTACTATTTCAGTGTCATGAAAAGGCAAGGAAAATAATCACTGACCCTTCACATCCAGGCCACCATCTTTTTCAACTACCATCAGCCAGGCGTTATAGATTAATACACACCAAAACAAACATATATAAACACAGTTTTTTTTCCACAGGCCAGCAAGTTCATAAATGGTTAACTCAGCTTATTAGGCTGGGATATTCTTTTTCCCAAGCCTCTGGGGATTCTGCAGTATTCTTTACATATTGTTAATACTTGTTTTTTTCAGAGTTCATTTCAGTATTTCTTGCACTGAGTTGCACTTTGCACTTTGTATGCATATGTATTTTTACTTTTTTTTGTTTGTTTTTTTGTCTTGTTCTTAATAGTTGCATGTATGTTGTTTATGTATTTCATACTTGGAGAGTCACTGAAACCAGAGTCGAATTCCTTGTATGTGTGCATACTTGGCCAATAAATGTGATTCTGATTCTGATTATGCCAATTGACTGCACAGTGTGAGTGTTGCCATCATTATTTCATGAGCCACAGGTCATCTGCTGGCAACAGGCATGTGTCTCCTTGTTGTGCTAGATACTATACTTGTGGAACCTGCAAAATCATAAAGATAGCATATCTGTGGCAGTGTTAAAACCCATGGCACACTCCCCCCAACCCATGGCACAAATATCAATAAAGACTGATTATTTAAATAGCGTATAGGTGCATACATACCTGCCCTAATGTACCTGGAGAACAGATATGCAGAGGTGTTCTGCTAAATAACCCCTTCTTATATGCCAGTGAGTATACAACATGAAATGTACATGCTATTATTAATCTGGTGCATTACTGACAGACAATATTGGAGTCATCACCACCACAGCTCACACATTAGCCAATACCATGTAAGATGGTTCACTCCCATGTCCCAGATAAGGATATCAGCAGCTCTCCCAGCTCTGTGAGACACCTTTATGTTGGTGGTCCATGTCCTTTGGTTGACCCCTCTCTCTGGCAATGTCTTGTTCCTTGGTATTGGCATGCAGTACCATATTACTGACCCTGTGATGCACCTGTGCTACTGTTCTGTTATGGATATCCAATGCACTTACATTGTGCACTTCTCCTTGTCACATGTAATCCAGGAAATACTTTAAGTTTTACCTTTTTTCCAGGAAGTACATTTTATATCAGCATAGGACCTGCAGTACCCTTTTCATTTTCTTGTTGGTGAAATTCCCAGCCACTGCCATTTTCTTGGGCATATAAGAAGTGCACACCTGTGGCTTATATGTCATTCAATGTGTGTGTGTGTGTGTGTGTGTGTGTGTGTGTGTGTGTGTGTGTGTGTGTGTGTGTGTGTGTGTGTGTGTGTGTGTGTGTGTGTGAGAGAGACTGTTCATGGCTGGACCCTTAGTCTCAGCAGTGCCTTTCCACTGGTGGCCACATTCCTATCTGCTTTCGTGCTGTAATCAATACTACTCGGTCCCATTTTGACAGCAGCAATGGGCAAATTATCAGTGCCCAGCTTCTTGCAGAAAGCGTAGAAAGTGACATGTCTGTGTAATAATTACAGCTGTGTGTTATCTAAGTGGGAATCATAGGATAGCTGAGTAGAGTGAAGGACGTTAGAGAGTCTGTGAGTAGTTGAAAGGAAGAGTTAAAGTTAACAAAAGTTTGTGAGTGAGAAGTGAAGATTGGTAGAAAAGAACCTGCCATATGAAGGACCAAAAGAGTGTTAAGTAATAAGAGAACCAGAGTGATGTAGCTCAAGTTAGGCGAGATGGTTGAATGAAAGACAATGACATTTGGTTGATAAGAGTAGGTGGGCCTTTAGACGAATGATAAAGTTTGGGTAAGATGAGGTATCTTATGCATACAGAATACCTTGCAAGAGGTTTTGACCTATTGTAGACAAGCAGTGATCTGTACAATGGAGTTGAGTTTTGCAGGGTTTCAGTGTGGGGGCAAAATGACTGTGGTCTCTGGCACTGTAAGAAGAAGGTTATCTAATTAGTTTACTGATAGTGGAGAGGAGATCTGTTTGATGAATATGTGTTGTTGAGACCCAAGTTTACTAAGATGCTTGTTAATTGTTAACATTTTCAGTCTAAGCTCATATCAAGGATCACTTTCTTTTAAATATTAGTAAGAATTTGAACACAGGAGTAATGTTTTTACTCATATTCACAGACAAGGTGTATAGTCTTTTGTGCACTTCTCAGCAATGCACAGTGAGCTTCTGATTCATAGACCATAGCTGCCCAGCTATTCAATAGCTTGCAGAGCATGGTATGTAACACAGCAAAATAAATAAGTATATTTCCTGCACAGCATGGTATGTAACACAGCAAAATAAATAGATATATTTCCCCTACGTGCCAACTCTCTGTGAATGGGTTGTCTTGCTGCACTCACCATCTTGGCTACAAAGACCTTTCAACAAAGCTAAGACCACATTGGGGATTTCTCAGGCTTTTGCCTCACATGTACACAGTATGTTCCTCATTATTATGTGGCTACATGTCAGTGAACAAACATAATTCCTCACGCCAGTGAACATACGTAATTCCTCATGACTGAGTATGTGAGAGCCAGCCCTATAAGGCTTCTACATTATTGAACAATTTCTTCATGTATGAGGTGCCATAGTCTACATTCATGTGGACTTGACAGCTCCAAATGGCCAAAAGAGTCAGACAGGTATCACTAGGAAATGCTACCTCATCCTTATCTGCCAGGTAGTCTTCAATGCACAGCAGAACATTACCAATGTATGTGTATGTGTGGTATTCTTGTAGCTGCCATGATTCCCATATCTGGCATACATGCATGACCATTTTTGGCATTGTTATTTTCCACATGGCCACCATATTGGTAATTGTCATAGTGGTTAATTACATGCTATCACACAGACAAACCACATGTGCAATCAGTATCTTCTCTTAAAAATGTTATAATGTTATGTTTTTCAGGTTATGCTTCTACTCCTTGAATTGGAGCCCATGACCCCCTTTGGCAACTCTGAAACTGTTGCTAAGATGAACTCAGAACATGCTCAGACACTGAACATAATGAAAGCATATTATTAATGCTTGGATGCATCTGGTGGCTCCCTGTGGTATAGCTTGATAGTCAGCAGGATGTTTGTGGTCTGACCCATGCTCTGCAGTATTACATTTCTGAGGTAGGAAGAACATCCTGAGTATGTGGGAGGATTACTCCAAACATTTGCAACAGCAGTAAGGGAGGCTGATGATGGTCATCAGTAGAACAGTGTGGTACAGTCAATGAAAGTGCCTAGGCAGAGATGGGTTCAATGCCCGGCTGCACTAACAAGGTTGCAACATCTGATTAACTTCTTTGGATCATGATGTATGAGCAAAATATTCAACATGATGTATTTAGTGTTGCTTTTAGGCTTTGTTGATCAGTGCAGGGATTGCTATGCCTGTGCATAAAATATTAGTTCAACATTATGTGGGATGGAGGGTGGGATGGATCACAGTCATTATCATTTACCCAGCTTACCGAGGATGCAGTAACACAAGACTGTCAACACAAGCTGGACAAGGGAAATGGGATGGAAGGTGTTGGCAAAGTTCAGCAGATGCACAGGGGCAAAATCCAAAGTAGTGCAACACTGACAACAGGAAATAATAGCAGATATAGCTTAGGAGGTACAGGGGAGGGGACCCCTGCACAGCCATGGTAATGGGTGCAAACCATAACCATCAATCTGCTCCTGCCCCTAACTATAACCCTAACCCTACTAATTATCTTAGATAGACCATTTTCACAATACTACCACTACACAAAATACTCCGACATGTTCCACGTGCATCAGCAGTCATGTACAACATTAAAATTATGACCTAACCTCACCCTTATTCTAATCTTAACCCACACATACTGTCAAAATACAAAATGTTTTCCCTTACCTAGCCCTTACTCCATCTGTAACCCCTACACACACACACACACACACACACACACACACACACACACACACACACACACACACACACACACACACACACACACACACACACACACACACACACACACACACAAACACACAACTAGTGCTGAAGCTTTCAGTATATACACAAGTTTCTGCATTAGCAGCAGAAACCTGACTTACCTGCCATCTAACCATCTAATTCCATTTGACAGCTGCAACATTTAAATAATGGTGCACTCTAAAAAATATGCATAATGACAATTAACAATATCTGGCCCTTTGATCCCTACTTGTGTATAATATATATATATATATATATATATATATATATATATATATATATATATATATATATATATGGGTTCACTACATATGACCAAAAGTTAATTTGACCGAAAAACAGCACTGGCAGGTATATGCCCTGTTCCCCATTGTAGTGCGACCCTGGAGTTTGAATATATTGTCGGGGGAGGGTGTAGGCCCCCACATAATTGCAGTTTATGCACTATTATATACATGTGTATGCATTAAAAATGCATTAAAACATACATCAGTAAAAACTGGTTGCAAAATTTGGGGAGCTACACCCCCCAATTTGGGGGGCTGTGCCCCCACACCCCCAACTTTATATTCTCACTCCAGGGTCGCACTACAGTGGGAAACAGGGCATATACCTGCCAGTGCTGTTTTTTGGTCAAATGAGTTTTTGGTCAAATGAACTTTCGGTCATTTGGTCTCAGTCAAATGGGCTTCGATCATATGAACTTTCGGTCATATGTAGTTTACCCATATATATATATATATATATATATATATATATATATATATATATATATATATATATATACATGTATATAGATGTATGTACGTATAGATATAGATAGTAGGGCTCTATGTCAGAAGACTGAAGTTTCAGAAAGTCGAATGTCATATTGTCAAGAGCATATGATCAACTTTCCAAAACAATGAACAAGAATAAACAATAAACATCTACATTTTAGCATGGGGGGACAAGTCCCCCTGCACCCCCATACCCCCCTGCGTATTATATATACCAACTCTGAGATTGCAGTACGGTGAGGAAAAGGGTAAATTACCTGATCCCAACCGTACCATGATCTCCAAACAAAAGCTTCAATGTTTTGGAAAGTCAATAATATGGTCTCAACCATATGAAGTTAAACTTTCTGGAATTTCGATCTTCTGAAGTGTCCCAGAAAATACCTAATTTTATTTATTTTGGTTCTATTTTGAGGGAATGTTTGTGCTTTTTTGCTGATTTTGGTAGCTTTGTATGTGTTTTGTTTGGGGAAATGTGTCATGCTTAGTGTGTTTTTGGTGTGGTTGTT
Organism: Protopterus annectens; assembly: GCF_019279795.1. Taxonomy (NCBI): domain Eukaryota; kingdom Metazoa; phylum Chordata; order Ceratodontiformes; family Protopteridae; genus Protopterus; species Protopterus annectens. The sequence goes on from NC_056742.1 coordinate 330,235,697, forward strand.
TTGTGTTTTTGCAGCATTTGTTGTGTATGTACTTGTATTCCATTTTAGTATGAGTGTGTTTCATCCTCTATGGCCTTATGTTATCAGTTTGTGGGTTTTTTTCACAGTGTAAGGTTTTGATGTAGTATGTTGTTGTGTCTTTCGGCTTTTCCCGGTTAGGGGTCGCCACAGCAGAACTCCGGTCCGCTAATGATTGGTAGTTGATTTTTACGTGCTGAGTTACCAGCCCTGACGCACAACCTTCAACGAAGGTATGCCCATTCTCGCATGTCTCCACGCAGAAGACGCTCTAGTTGAAAATCGAACCGGACAGCGTCTTACTGTGAGGCGACAACGCTACTGCAGCACCACCACCACGGTTTTAAGGTTTTGATGTAGTATATGATCCTTTAAGTGATAGCTTTAACTTGTGATTTTTTTTTTTTGTTTATCATGTAGCTTTGCATATTTTTTTGTGCTGGGAAGTATTCATTGTGCTTTGTACTATTTGTGGCATGGTTGGATCTTTTTGTTGTTTTCTGTAGCTTTGTATATTTTTTGTGTTGAGGAAGTATGTATATATGTCATGTTTTGTTCTATTTTTTGGTGTGTTTGTGGTTGTGATTGCTTGTTTTGAAGGGTATATTTTATTAATGAAACATTATTGGCTTACATTTATAGTTTATATGCAATTGTTTCTAAACATTTATACATTTTCAAGCCATTTAATTCGTATCCTATTGGTAAATGACATGTTTAGTTAGTATTCATTATTTCAAGTCTTATAGAATGTGACATTTTTATAAAGAAACTGGGCTGAAGTAGACCAGTCCTTGAAATTAAAATGATGTTTTCTTTCAAACATCAGATTAGGCTAAGCCAGACAAAGGTATAGGACTCAGTGTCAAGACTTTGTTTACAACAAAGCTGCTTTGGTTTATATATACCTGGAATGTTTTCAAAAGTGCCCTCTAATCTGATTGCAGAACCTGCATGAAAATAACTGTTGGCAAAGTCTGCTTAACTATAGCATATAAACTGAGTTTGTTTTTTTAATTAACTTATTTATTACTTTTATTTCACTCCCCACATTCCTCATCATTTGATCACTGACTATGAGCATCACTTGTGCATTTCGTTCTACATTGTGAGTTCAGTTTTGCCTTGGTGGACCCTTTCACTATAAAATCACTATAAATCAAAATAGACTGAAACAAGGAAATATCATTCTGATGAGATTATGGTCAGAAGAAATAGGAAGTCTTAAATGTCTTACTAAGTAAGAGTGATTAGGTGCAGGCAGTGTCTCTCAGGTAAAAATATCGATATATTTGATTCATTTATCATTCCTATTAAATCCACGTGTCTGGCTGACTTAGAAAAAGTCACTTAACTTTTCTAATGCTCTCCAAATTAGGTACTGCTTTCTAGATGGTGAATGGTATTAACAAACAAAATGAAATTAAAATATAAATACTGAGAAATATTGTGCAATGCCTGGCTCAAATTTTCCATACAAAAATAATAGATTGAAATCTTCACATTCAACTGCAAACAATAAGCTGTCCCAAAACAATATAATAACCTTACCAGACTTTTTACAGGTAACAAGTCAATGCATTGTCAGTCCTGCAAATGTGCACCACCAGAACTGACATGCTCTGTGAGGGGCTAGGCAGTTTTGAATTGTGAGAGTAGTGTATTTGAATATATCTGCATTTTTATACTGTCTAGGAATTTAGTCTGTTTTGATTCACAGTCTTGCTAAGAGAACTAATATCACATACAGTATGCTTTAAGCAACTACCTGCTTGCAGCTAAGGGCTTCCCATTCCTAGTTCAGTTAATATAAATGACAAATGCTATGAATTATGAGCTTGTAATTTTTTTACAGAGCACTCATTTTTGAGGTGATAGTCTGTTACTACTTCTAAGCAGGCATATGCGCGAGTACACACACACACACACACACACACACACACACACACACACACACACACACACACACACACACACACACAAACACACAACACACAATCTTTCTCCCTCTTTCTCTGCTTTAAGGCCATAGAATGACCCTACGAAAATGTGCTTGCACTGTACAGAGGGCAGCAAAGCCAAGTAGATGAAAGTTAAAAGCATTAATAAAAGCATGCCTTATAAATTACTTCATCTCTGTCACCCCTTTCTGCAGTGGGGGTGATAGAGGCCAGAGTGAATTTATTTTTAAGTGCTTTCTAGAAGACCTGCAACAGTCAGCTGTGAAATGTTATGTTTTATAAATCATTCGCACACTGACTGACTGATGGAACTGCATCAAAAAATTAAAATTGATTTATTTATTGCCTGTGCTTGTTTATAAAAAAGAAGAGAATCTGTTCCTATTTCAGTGTGGTTCATGCACTGCAGGATTTTATTGGTCTTGTTTCATGGAGTAAAGCTGCTATCCATTCCATTACTGAAGTTAAGGTTTTACTGTATATTTACCTGCTTTTACATCAGAAATGTGCTGAAGTAATGTGGCATTGCAGACATAAATTCTAGAATGTGGTGGCAGAAGAAGGCCACTATGTCTTGTCCACGTTTATAATTTCTTTCTAAAATAAAAGAGGAAGCTTCTTAGTTTCAACAAACTTTTTATTAATTAATTGAATATTGTTTCTCAGAGTAAGAATCCCAGATACACTTACCAAGTGAATGCAAAATCATGTTTTTAGATTCTTCTGTTCACAGTGTTCTTATGCATGTGTCCATATAGTTGACTGACAGTGCTATTCCACAATGGTCAGTAAATAAATGCGTCACCATTAGTCACTAATGATTAGTTCCCTCACTAATAACCTTACTCTGAGCCAGATATATTCTTTTCCTTCACTCTGCCCCGGACTGTTTACTTTTCTGTTCCCTGTCTTTTCTGAGACTGAATGTCCTGTCTGATGTCCAGAAAATGTCAAGCACTCTTCTTCAACCATAATGCAACATAACTTGGACCCAAAGGTCAGTGAGTCACACTGCTGGCTTTTCAACCATACAATACCATTGCAGTGTTAGTGGTATTTCTGTTCTGTACATGTTGCAGGGCTTTTTTCTCAGTCATGGCTGTATTTCCCTCTGGCTGGTATTCCCAGGACTATAATCCCTACTGTCAGATGGTTTTTGATGAAGCAGAGTATTCATCTTCACTAACAGTGACTTATGTCCTCTAATGATGTAGTCCATTTTGGAATGGAGCAACTCATAGCTATCCCCTTAATCAGGTTTCTGTCATGGGATTCCAACTACTCTGGTAAGCAAACTTGTCAAGTCCCATTTCATCTTGTGTATCATGGATAACTGGGGGCAGTTCCATATATAGGGATCAGAGTTTTCTGTATATGGATTAAACTGTTCCACCTTCCCTTTGATAGTGCAAGCTTGTAATTAGTATGAATATGATGTAAGGGTTATGATGAATGTAGAATAAAATGCCCTTCTTACCACTGTGGAGACATGGTGGTTAATGGTAAGTTTGACGTCAACCTGTGTGCCCAGGTCTCTTATCACTGAGTGCATACTTAAGGTGTTGCTATTGATGTGGTAGTTAGCAGGAACATCACTTTTACCAAAAGGAATGATAATAGCTTTTTGCATTAAGTTTAAGGCCATGACTTTGGCACCAGTCATTTATTTGTGTAAGACCCTCTTGTAGGATGTTGACATCATTTGGAGATTCTACGACCACTCCCAGTTTGCAGTCATCAGAAAACTCTGTCCGCCACAGACTTTAGTTTTTGCTTGCACTTCAGAGAAATAGATTCCAAACAGTAGAGGTCCCAGGACTGATCCCTGTGGAACACCACTTGTTTCAGGTCTGCTGTTGGAGGTGGATTCCCATATTTTGATTATATGAGTTCTATCAGTGAGCCAGTTAGTGACCCATCTAACAATATAAGGGTCCATGCCTAGTTGGGTGAGTTTATCAATGATGCCTGAGTGGGTGCTAGTGTCAAATGCCTTGGCTAAGTTCAAGTAGGCTGTATGCACAGATTTCCCCTCATCCAGGGTCTTGGTGACTGTCTCAAGAAGTCCACCAGGATTAACAGGCATGTTCTCCCTTTGACAAATCCAAACTGAGTAGAGCCATGTGTGTGGATATTACCTATATCTTTCGTGATAAGGTCCATGATGATTTGCTCCATGGCCTTAAGATAAGGCTAGTCAGGCTAATAGATCTATAGTTCCTGGGGTCAATATAAGCACCACCTTTATGCAAGGGAATAATGGTGGCTGTTTTCCATTCAGCTGGTATGAAGGCGGTGCTTAGACTATGATTGAAAAGAATTCCCCATGGTGTTGCTAATTCATGTTGGATCCCATGTAGGACACAACCTAGGATGTTATCACGCCTTTAAGAGGGCATTTGTGACCTGTTCTTTAAAGATACAAGGTAGGGGACAGGTGGTAGGGATGTCATGGGGTATGTGTGGTGTGGACAGGGAGTTGAAGTTACAGTTTAGCTATGTCCACAGGATCAGTATATGTGGTATCATTAACTACCAGTTCTGTACAAATCTGGGCCTTTCCTTTTAGGTTACTGATGTAACAATAGAATGCCTTGTGGTTGTCCTTTGTTGCGGAAGCCAATTTGGACTCATAGTTTGCTTTGAAGAACTTAATAAGAAGTCGTATTTGCTTGTTTAAGCTGAGGGGGGAGTGTTTCCAGTTTAGGACTTGATTCCTCATACTTTTAGACAGCAATTTCTTCCTCTTATTGTAAAGCCTGTTAACAACAGTTGACCACCAGGCAGGTTTGCCCTTCCTTGAGGAGCTTGTTTTGGTCTTATCAGGTACGGCTGAGTCAATGCAGTTATACAGGTGTTTGTATAAAGCATTGGTGTAGAGCTTGGCATAGCTGTCAGTTCCATCTGAAGGAGGAGGTACAATGAAGCTATTTATACCATCCAGTAAAAGATTATAATCTGCTTTGGAGAAGTTTTTTAGTTAGTTGCTGCTGGGGGGTGGGGTGGGGGGGTAAGTGTGATATTTACATCGAATGAGACCAATTTGTGGTCAGATCTCAACAGGGTGGACCTCACAGTGGGGATGCTATAGTGGTCTCCCATATCAGTGAACACCAGATCCAGGATGTTGGCATCCCTTGTGGGGGTGTCAACCAGCTGGTCCAGGGCATTAGAGTTAACAAAGTCAAGGAACCTTTGGGCAAATTGGGTCTATATTACAACATCAAAGTTTCAAAACTTTGAAAGTTCTACTATCGACCCCTATTCAGCGAAAGCTGAAAACATCAAACATACAGAACAGATAATTTTTTCCTAGGGAAAAAATTTGCTGTTCCAAAACACATACACACAACACAAGCACACCAAACAAACAGCAATCCACACACATACACCTAAAATATCACACCTAACCCTACACTAAACTATACACACACCACTATCTATCCACTTACCTTAATCCAAACCCTAACCCTAAGGTCCGTCACTATCGCACAATCACCTCACCCGCGTCCTAACCCTAACTCACCTACCCCACCCTAACCCTTACGTCCACACAATTGCACGCTTACCTGAACCGTGCTCTAACCCTAACTCACCTAACCCGCCCTAACCCTCAAATCCACACAATCACACACATACCTAACCCACGCCCTAACACTAACTCACCTAGCCCACCCTAACATCCGCACAATCGCACACATCCCTAACCCGCACCCTAACCCTAACTAATCTAACCTGCACTCAATTGCACACTTACCTGAACCTGACCCGTAACTTTCCACCACAGCGCTGAAAATACTGAAGCAACAGAAACGGACAACCAAATTCTTTCCCTAGGAAAAATTTTGTTTTCTGTTGCTTCGATATTTTCAGCTTTCGCTAAATAGGGGTCGATATTAGAACATTCAAAGTTTTGAAACTTCAATGTAGTAATTTAGACCCGGGCAAATGAGTTTGAGCACAAGTAATTTGCCCAGTCAATGGTTGGGTAGATAAAGTTGCCCAAAAACATGGTGTTTGGATGTATCTTGATAGCCTAAAGCAGATCCAAGTAGGCAGAGTGGGCATCCTGATTCATGGAGGGGGTCCTGTATCTGGCAATGACTTGAATAGGTGTACTACCAACAGTTAATTGTACATGAAGTGTCTCCAGTGAATCATGCTGTTTAACCAATCTGGAGCTATGTTTAATTTTAATGAACATTGATAAACCGAATCTTTTAGTTTTCACACCTTCAGTTTAAGGTCTGAACATGTTGAAGGAGGTGTAACCCATTAAGGCTGGGGTACTGTCCACAGCCTTACACCAGGTCTCCATGACTGCACAAATGCGTCTTGCAGGGTGAGTACTGCTCCCAGTGAGTGCAATTTCATGTTAAGACTCCTAGCATTTATCAGCATAACCTTAATGTTGTTTTTAGATGGAGTTTTTACATCAGGACTTTTGTCCTCGAGACACTGCCTAAAAAAGGCACTATGGGGGAGGCAAGAGCCTTAGTTAGTAGCTGAAATCCCAAGGGTAAAAAATGAAGACCATCTCTGGCAAAACATCGAGGTCTGTCGATCATGTCATCCCAGGCTGTCAGATAGTGGATTCCTTAGAATGACTTCAGGCCATGGCTCTGGCACCAGCTATCAAGATACATCCAAACACTATTGTTTGGCATCTACTTCTCAGAAGTACAGGCCAACAGAGGAGGACTTTCATGGAAACAGATAGCTGGTGCCAGAGCCATGGCCTGAAGTTAAACACCAAAAATGTATAGTGGTGGCAATCCACTAAGCACAGAAGAGGTTATCAGGGACCTGGGGACCCAGGTTGACAGTGGCCTTTCTTTTGACACTCACATTGCTAAAGTGGTTAGAAAGACCTTCTACATTGCCCACCTGATCATGAATCACATCCAGATCTAGTGAGGTTATTGTTCCCCTGTATGCTCACTTATCAGACCAATGAACATCTGCAGCAATTGGAGAGACCCCAAAAGTTCCTCACCATGCTGCCAGATTGAAGAAACTCCAGCTCTATTCAGTGGTGACATGTGCCTGACATACAAGGCCATGTCCAACCTGGAATTAATGGACATGCTCCACCTCAAAATCCAAATCCACCAAAACCACTAATAGGACATGCTGGAGGGATAGATTTATCACTCAGGACTCCCTATGCTGTGGAATAAAATCCCGGTCCATGTGAGGCAGAGCACCTCGCTGACTCTGTTCAAGAGAAATCTAGACCTGTGGATGGGAGATCCCAGGAATCATCTCTGTGTCACTGCTGGACAGAGGCACAACAAACTAATGGGCAATGCCTTAGGGCAGATAGCCTAGTATAAACCTATGAACCTATGAACCTATGAAGCTAAGCCAATTATTGAAATAATTTTCTGTTTGTATTGAGGTATCATCCTAGGTGAAGGTAAAATACTGCTTAAGGCTAAGGACATACCTGCTTGAGACACATAGTTCAGGAAATTCCTCGTGTCTCTCTTCATATAGTCCAGAAAGGTACATCTCAAGTCATTCACACCAACATGGACTATGATGGAGTCATAACAGTATCTGTTCTTGAGAGACTTCAGTGTATGTGTGATATGGCGTAGGATGGCACTTGACAGACTGCTGACTAGGATCTTTTCCTTATCCAGCCTGGTGAGATGGACATCAGTGTATTTCATGATGGAATCAACTATGACTAATATGTTTGATTTTGTGTTTTGCCTTAAGGGTTTGACCAGTGAGACACTGTGTGAGCTATTATATGTAATGTGTTCTCCAGAGGAAGAATTATGTGTAGCATGCTTGTGTTTGTGTTTGTGAGGTCTGTGGTGTTTAGGTATGTTTCTGGTGAGGACCTCTGCATATGTAGGCATGTGTGATGTGGGGTTGGGTGGAGTAGCATGCTGACAACCGGCTGATTCTCATATGTACTGACTGATGTGTGAGAGAGCATGGATTCAGGGTTCTTAATATAGTTGCATCTCTCACATGTTGTCGGTGAACATGGGACAGTTGCTACACTGCCTCAGGATGCCCATGTCGACCAAGCTGGCTGGAGAAACTGTGGAAAATTGTCCATCCATAGTGATAGGTAAATTCATATGATCAGGAAACGAGGTCACACTTAAAAGTGGTTAGTGGGTGAGAGATGTGTTGGTACCTCTGAGGCTAATCTTCGTGTGGCACCTGACAGCAGAGCAGGGCTGCAAGAAATCTCTGGAGGACCATAAGCAAAGTGCTAAGGGAAAATGTAACAAACAAAACTTTTACAGCTGTAACCACCAACGGTAACCATCACTACGCAACAATGCACAATGGAGCGCTACATGTAAACTGGTACAAATGCGGGGCTTAATAAAAGAAGAAAATACCCTTTTTAACTCAAACTAGCCAATAAGAACACTCTCTCTAAGCACTAGTCGAATTACCTTTCATTAGATGGGACCCAGACAGCACTCTCCTCACACAAGGGTGCAGAATGGCCTTCACCAACAAAGGTGGCTTGAAGTTGATGTCAGACATTACAAAACAGACCCAGAAATAGCAAACTTGGAACTAGGCAGTGCTACAGCTGAACTAGTAAAGTGTACATTAAATGTGACCAATGAATAGTTCAGGCAATTCAAACAGATAGTGGAATGCAAATACAAATTAAAAGTGCAGTATTACAACAAAAACAGGCATTTATAGTTAGTTGGAGGCAATGGATGTCTCAAATAGGTTCATAGGTTCATAGGTTCATAGGTTCATACTAGGCTATCTGCCCTGGGGCAATTATAAGCCTAGCCCGATTTTGTATGGCTTAGGCCACCCCTTGATTTGAGTATACTGTGCCCTTTTTAAGGTTTAGTTTACTGTGCCTCTGTCTAATAGTGACACGGGAGTAATCCCTGGGACAAACCTATGATCCCCCATCCACCTATCGAGATTCTTCTTGAAGAGATTCAGTGAGGTGCTCTGCCTCACATGAACTGGAATTCTATTCCAGAGCGAAGGGAGCATCTGGGTTATGAACCTGTCCCTCCAGCAAGTTCTATTTATTTCTGTGCTGAGGTTCAAGTCCCTCGAGCGTGTGGCTCTAAGGGATTTAGATTTACTGAGGTGGAGCATGTCCATTAATTCTGGATTTGACATAGCTTTGTATGTCAGGCATAGATCGCCCAAGTAGGCGGTATGCAACTGAGTAGAGCTGGAGCTTTTTTAACCGAGCAGCATATGGCATCTGTTTGAGACCCTTGATCCTCTTGGTGAGATACTTTTGGGGTCTTTCTAATTGCTGCAGGTGTCGGGTAAGGTACATCCCAAAAGGGGCATTGTATTCTATGATGGGCCTGATGAGGGATGAATAAAGGGGCACTATTACCTCTCTTGATCTAGATGTGAAACCCTTCGTGATGAGGTGGGCTATGTAGAAGGTCTTTCTAACCACTTTGGCAATGTGGTTTTCAAAGGAGAGATTGCTATCAATTTGGGTCCCCAGGTCCCTAATAACTTTCTCTGTACTTAATGGGTTTCCACCTATGTGGTAATTTGTGGGCACATTGTTTTTGCCAAAGGGTATGACTATACATTTTTTGGCATTTAGCTTTAAACCATGGCACTGGCACCAGTTATCTGTCTCTGTGAGACCTTTTTGAAGGATGTTTGTGTCAGCTGGAGAGTTGATTATGGCACCCAGTTTGCAGTCGTCTGCAAACTTGGTGAGCCATAGTCCTCCCATGTTTGCCTGTACCTCGGAAAAGTATATACCGAACAAGAGTGGTCCCAGGACAGAACCCTGTGGGATGCCACTTGTGACCGGTTTCGAGTCTGACATGGCTCCAGCAACTCTCACTCTGTGGGTTCTGTCTTTGAGACACTTTGCGACCCATCTTGTGACATAGGGTTTTTTATTTAAGCTGGATAGCTTATCTATGATGCCCGAGTGGGGTATTGTGTCAAATGCCTTTGCAAGGTCCAGATAGGCTGTGTGGACTACCTTCCCTTCATCTATGGCCTTGGTGACTGTTTCAAAGAAGTCAACCAGGTTCAAAAGGCAGGATCTGCCCTTGACAAAGCCAAACTGGGTAGGATCTAGTGTCTGTAGGTCCCCAATGTCTTTGTTTATGAGCTCCATGATGATCCTCTCCATAGCCTTGCAGACTAAGCTAGTCAGGCTTATGGGGCAATAGTTTCCAGGGTCCATAGAGGCTCCACCTTTGTGGAGTGGGACCACTGTTGCTGTACGCCATTCTGTGGGCACATATCCTGTAGTGAGGCTGAGATTGTATAGCTGTTTTATTTGAGGGATTAGTTCCACTTGGAGTTCATGTAGGATGCAACCTGGGACGCCATCTGGTCCCATGGAAGCAGTGTTTTTTGCTTTGGAGAGGGCAGCCTTCACCTGAGCATCAGAGATGTTTGGGAGGCATCCCTCTGCTGGGATAGATACTTGCTCTTTTGGGGGGGGGGTGGAGAAGTTTGCACTGAACCTGTCTGCCAGGATATTGGTGATGTCTGTGGGTTCAGTGTATTTTTGTCATTTAGAATCAACTCAGAACAAGTCTGGGAGTGGCATCCCAGGTTTCTAACATAACTGAAAAAAGCCTTATGATTGTCTTTGGTGTCCTGTGCAATTTTTCTGTCGAAGCTGGCCTTGGAGGATTTTATGAGGGATCGTAATTTTTTGCTAGTACTGATCAGAGATGCCTTCCCTATTAGGGATTTTGCTCTATCATGTAGTAGCTTCCTCCTTCTGTTGTACAGTTTATTTATGGCAGGGGTCCACCAGACTGGACGCCTGCCTTTGGATGATTGGGTCTTGGTTTTGTTTGGGATAGCATGATCCATGCATTCCTGGAGATGTCCGTAGAATGTGTTTATATAGGATTCTGCAGTTTAGGCCGTAGTTTCCACTGGCCCTGGGGCCTTGAAGAGGTGAGAAGTTCACTTTTGAGAAGTTTTCCACTGTGGTTTTCTAGGTTGGGGGTGGGGTCGGGATGTGGACATCCAGTGAAATTAGTTTATGGTCTGATCTTACCAATGAGGGATATACTTCTGGTGTGGAGCATAGAGTCCCCATGTTGGTAATGATCAGGTCTATTATGTTGTCCCCTCTTGTGGGAGTGGTGACTAGTTGTTCCATAGCATTTGAGTTTATAATTTCCAGGAACCTTTGGGCTAAGGTGCTGGGGCTTGAGTAGTGCTCCCAGTCAATGTTTGGGTAGTTGAAGTCACCCAATATAATGGTGTTCGGAGAGATCTTCATGTTCTCCAATGTTTTCAGGAAAGCCGAGTGGGATTCCTGACTTTGAGATGGTGGTCTGTAGGATGCTATAAACTGAAAAGCAGTCTTGCCCACTGTTAGTTGCACATGGATGGTCTCCGATACCGTGCAATGCCACTAACCTGGAGGTGTGGATATCCTTGATAAATATGGAAACTCCCCCTCCTTTTGTGGTTCGGTCTGGGTTTTGGGGCCGAAAAGCATGATATAAGGTATAGCCTGGTAGTGCTGGGGTGCTCTCTGGAGCCTTGAACCAGGTTTATGTCACTGCACAGATATCGATGTTCTCCATACTGAGGAGAGCTTTGAGTGCGTGCATCTTGAGGTTAAGACTTCTGGCATTTAGCAGCATTACCCTTAGTTTCTTGTTCCTTGTGCTGTCTATGGGGGTGGGTTTGACTTTTGAGCCTTGCCTAAAAAAGGCACTGTGGGAGTGGCAAGAGCCTTTGCCAATATCCAAAAGCCCAGTGGTGACAGGTGCAAGCCGTCCCTAGCGAAGCAACGTGGCTTGTTGAGCATGTAATCCCAGGCTGACAGACACTGGATCACCTTTGAATGACACCAAAATTTTAGCCAATTGTTAAAATCGATCATTTTGTCTTTGTACTGTGGCATCATTCTAGGTGAGGGTAAGATGCTGCTCAAGGTCAGGGTCATACCAGCCTGGGCTACATGATCAGAGAGCTCCTCTATGTCTCTTTTCATGTAGTCCAGGGAGGTACGTCTCAGGTCATTCACACCAGCATGTACAATGACTGAGTCATATTTGTATTTGCTTTGGAGTGACCTGAGTGCTTGCGTTATGTGGCGGATCCTAGCACCCGACAGGCAGCTCACCGTGACCTTCTCTTTATTCAGCCTGGTGAGTGGGACGTCAGTGTGTCTGACAATAGAGTCACCTATTACAAGAGTATCAGGTGTGTTATTCAGCCTTAAGGGCTGTGGCTGCTTGGCACACTGACTTTGTGAGCTATGTGTTGCACGTGTTTTGTTTTGAGGTAGCGTTTGCTTGGATGTCTGCTTTGGAGGTCTCTGTTGGTTAGGTAGAGTTTTATTTAGAGCCTCTGAGTATGTTTTTGTGTATTTATGTATTTGGTTCGCTGATGTGGTGGGAATATGCGATACTGAAATTGTGTTGTGTGAGGTTACCTTCTCCTCCTGACTGGTTACACCAGTTTTGAGATGAGAGAGCTCAGCCTCCAGTTTGGCTAAATAGTTGCATCTCTCACATATATTTGAACCTGTTTGGAGGAGGAGAAGGTTGTCCGTGTACATGAGACAGTTGTAACATTGCCTCAAAATTCCCAGATTCACCAGCTGGACTGGAGAGGAAACCATTGACTGACCTTTGGACATGCTAGAGTAATATAGGGAAACTGAATTTAAGATGGACCAATAGAGGACAGGGTAATCATAGAGAGTATAAGAGTAAGTAGTGCTTATGGTTTAATAGTGCTAACTTGTAGGATTACTTAATTGGACCAGTGAAGGGCTTTAGAATGAGAATATGGTGTTTAAATTGAGAGATAGAGCAGTTCTAAGGGAAAAAGTGAAGAGCAGACTTTGTGAAGCCAGGAATAGTTTAAACCCAATTAGGCGGCGCTGCCCGCTGTTGCCCTATGCTCAAAAATGCGCAAAACTGCGCAAAAGAGGGTTTTAAGAGAGGAAGATGAAGGAGTTTTGGAATTGACCCAAAATGGCCAATAAAACTACAGTTTCAAGTCAGTAACCTCTCCCACAGGGGCAGGCAGCCTGCCACTGATCAACAGAGAGACTTCCCTTTAACCCAAGCAAAAAGTGGTCTCAAAGAAACTTACAAACAGTTCAAGAACAGCAAGCCAGTAACTGAACTTTTTTAAATCTAAGAAAAGTGGGAAAAAAGCAAGATTTTTTTTTTTTTTTGTTTTTTCAGAGATAGCAGAGGTTCACAAGTATCAACAAGTTATAACAGTGCAGTAAATGACCCCACACAAGAGTGCTAGGCCAAAGACAGATAAAATGCAAGTTTTGAAAAAAAACGATTTTAAAAATAAGTGCAAACAGGAAATTCAGTAAACAGCTCTAGGTTGTGCTCTAAATACAGTTACTAATGCAGAAATCAAGTTTAACAAGCCAGAAAATGCTCAAAATAGGCGGCTATGCAGAAAAACTTAGCAAATAAACAGAGGAAAAATACTTAAAATCTCAAAAGTGGCTCCTTTCTTCTCTCAGCGTTTTCTCCTCTTGGTGGGTGCTTCACCAACAGCCAACAAGCCTGAAAAGATGCCAAAACCATGAGGCAACCAGGTTTTAAGAGAGGAAGATGAAGGAGTTTTGGAATTGACCCAAAATGGCCAATAAAACTACAGTTTCAAGTCAGTAACCACTCCCACAGGGGCAGGCAGGCTGCTCAATGTTTTTCACTGCCACAATATTTCAGTATCTCTTTGAAGAGCTGGTTTTAGTGCTCAAGTGATACTAGTCTAGATTCAGAGTCTGAATCTAGCTTCTGTTAGAAAATACATGTGTACTAGAAATTCAAAGTGCATAAAATCACAGTCACAACACCAGGAGGCAGTTTAAATAATGCAGCAATTCACCAGCAATTCCGAGCAAAGAAGGGTGAATGCCAACAGAACTAAGATGCTTCAGAATAACAGACACAACAGGCCTACAACAAGCAATTTCCAGCCAGAAAGGTGTAGGCTGTCCTCTCCTGTCACAAGAGTTTTGTCCACAAATCCTCCTAATGTAAGTTAAGTGGTTTGAAGCTTAAGTGCTTACACCAGAATAAATACACTTAGCATAACAGCAATAATAAGCCTTCACCAGCAATTCCCAACTTAGAAGGGAGTAGGCCACACTCTCTTGCCCCAAAAGTCTAGACCACAACCTTCCCGTAGTAAAGTAACTGGTTTGAAGCCGAGGTGCTTAAACCAGAACTAAGACACTTTCAGAATAACAGACACAAAGGGTCTTCAACCAGACATTCCCAGCTTAGAGGTGTGTAGGCTATACTCTCCCACCTCAAGAGTGCAGACCACAAACTTTCTTAATGTAAAATAACTGGCCTGAAGCCCAAGGCCTTTAACCAAAACTAAGACACTTAGAATAACAATTACAATTTAGTCAGGCTACTAACAAGCAGTAATAAATGCAGCAGAATAAATGCAATTGCACACTATAAAAACAAGCATTAAAAGCAAAATAAAGTAATAAAGTAGGAAGAGATACAAAAACAGTAAAAGCAGCTGAATAAAGTTTTTGTTTGTTAAGTAGGAAGGGAGGAAGCAGAAGGTAATTTAAGATTAAGAAACTAAGCAGGTGGGCCTTCCCAAATGATCTCACTGTACACAGTAAAATGAGCTGATGCGATGGGACTGGGAGGAGTGTCCAATATCAGAGTTATAGTAGAGGCAGGCAACTCAAAAGCCACCAAGTTTTAAGAACATAACAACAATTGGGTAGGACAGTGGAAGGAAAATAGAGACTGAAACAGAAAACAAGTAAAGGCAAGTAAAGAAACCATGGAACGTAAGCTTGAGATATGTTCACAAAACACAAAAAAACACAGCTATTGTAGAATTCTAACAACTACAACCTAGGAGCAGTACAGGATTGTTAAATATCACTGAAAAAGTGAGATAAAAAAAATATATACTTATATCAGAGTTGTATTTCCAAATGTTTTTAGAAGCAGGAATTCTTGTAGTCAGCAACAGGTGAAGGCACAATAGAGCCGAAACTTACAGAATTACTTCCTTTTTACCACAGTATGCTTCTACAACTTTGATTTTCAGAATTTTGTATTCTCTGGCAAAGTTTGTTCTGACTAATTGTGAAAGCATGAAGAATGTTTTGTCAGCAGTATCTTCTCGTGAGTAAAAATCTGCTTTAAATAATGTTATTTCTTCTGCTGCACAAATCACTACTCATTGTACACAGAGTGTGTGTGTATAATTAAGTTGATACTACTTCAAGGGCTTTGGCCACTCATACTGTGATGAGGAGGCTTGCCTGGTGTGGTCTCACAACTTCCCAGATGATGCTAAAAATTAGATTTTAAATTCTCCTTTGTGTAGAGATTTACCCCCCCCACCCCCACCCCCCACTGCAGAGGTGAACAAAACGTGTGATGAGAGGAGTAAGTTGTTGCAAGAAATATTTAAGATTTTTCAGCCCCTCTTTTCCAAATTTTCTAAGGATTCTCTAACCCCTAATCCAATTTTGGCAAAAAAAGGGTGCTCACAAGGTGCCTAGCTCATTGCAGGCTACATGGTCTACACATTTTCCATATTTAGATGATTTGCTTAACTTTGTAGATTATTTTTCAAAGTGTGAGGAATCTCTCAATTGGGTGAGAGATCTTTTACACCAGCTGGGACTCCAAGAGAATATTCAAAAGTCTTTTTTGACTCCTTCACAAAGGATTGTGTTCCTGGGCTGTCAGCTAGACATCTCAGTTGAAAGTGCATTTCTTCCAGAGGAAAAAAAATAGATCTGCATCTAAATTTATTTCGAAAGTTTTTCACTCTGACTTTGGTCTCTGTTAGGGAATATCTCAGGATTGTGGGTCTTATGGCATCTGTGATTTTCATGGCACCCCTGACAAGACTCCACATGAGAAAGATACAATGGTATCTGAAGTCTGTCTGGTCCTGCCACCAACATCCCTTGTCATTTCAAATCTCAGTGCTGGATTTGTCAGAGGGAAAATCATTTGCCTTAGACAGCAAATATCCTTAAATCCTGGTCTCCCTTTCTTCTTCATTGTTCCAACGCACTCAGTCACCACAGAAGCCACAGGCTTTGCTTGGGGAACAGTTTAAGGAGCAATAAAAGTGCAAGGTCTGTGAGACACCAAGGACAGAAGCAAGCACAATATAAAAGAGATGCTTGCCCTTGTCAAGGCACTAAACTATCTGACTCATCTTTGGTCCCCAGGACCTCTTTAAGTTGTGACACAGTACCACAGTCATGTAGTACCTCAACAAGCAGTCAGGGAACCCCTTTGCAGATGAACCATGTTATATAGCTTAACAGCACAGTCTCACACTACTTTGTTCCTACATTCCATCACAGCAAAATTGTGTCAGACAAGCTGAGCAGGCCAAGGGCAGGCATGCATGCTTGGAAACTAGATCAGGGGGTCTTACAAGATTTGATCCATCTGTGGGGAGTGCCTCAGGTAGATCTATCTGCCTTCTCTCCAAATAATCAGCTGGTGAGATTCTTCTCCAGAAGACAAATCCCTTTTCTTTTCCATGGACAGGAATGCTTTGGTATGAGTACATCTGAAATTCAGAAGGAATCCCAGAAATATCACTGTTGTGAATCTCTTCTGGTCCAGGCAACCATTGTTCTACTTTCTTTGAGAAATAGCCAGGGACAATAACCACAAGATTTCTCACATACTGGATCTATTCACACAAGATCAAGGTTGTTTGATACACCAAAACCCCAATCAACTTTAGCTGACTGTCTGGATGATTAATTCCCTTTAGGCACCTGTTTATTGAGGACATGCAACAGTTAGAAATGAAAAAGGAATGTCTGCTATTAGAAAAGTATGCGTTAGTAAATGGAAAAGGTTTTCTATTTGCTTCCAAAAGCACAATCAGCACCCATTCAGGACTAGTTGAACTATGATTTTACAAAATGTGTGTGAGTTACTATCCTATGACCTTTGTTACTCCTCCATCAAGGTTCATTTATCAGCCATTTCAGCATGTCTACCCAATGGAACCTCCTCTTTCACTGAATTCTCATGTTAAAATGTTTTGAAAGTCTTTTGCATAAGAGGCCTCCTATAATACCAGTGGTCACTCTTGGACATCTTAATTTTGTGTTAGAGAAGCTATTGCTTCCACCATTTGAATCAGCTAACCTTGATGACTTGAGCTTCTTAACATAGAAAACAGTTTTACTGATTGTTCTGACCTCTGCAGGAAGGGTATCTGAGTTGCAAGCTCTCATGGTGAGTCAATCCTACTTTATTTTCCAAAGGGACAGGGTTTCTTTGGGAACTAATACTTCTTTTATTGCTAAAGTGATAAGCCAAACTATCCATCTCACTTTTTTTTCCCCTTCCTGACCAAATGATACTCCATACCTTGAATGTCTAAAGACAATTCAGGTACTGTCTTGACAAAACTAAATCTTTCAGATTTGGATCCGTTGTGAGGTAAGAAGGGACAACCTGTGTCAACACAGACTATTTCCAAATGGTTGTTTAAGGCTATTGCCTTTTATTCTTAACACAACGAAAACAGGCAGGTTCAATGCCCATTCTACCAGGGCCTTGGCTTCATCTGTGGCTTTTTGGAAAGGACTGGATTCTAGAAGTGTATTAGAAGAAGCAATTTGGTCCTGTGTACATACTTTTACAAAGCACTATAAATTTGATTCTTTCTCTAGGTCTAGATGAGGCTTTGCTATGACAATTCTTCCATCTCCCAAAATTTGTAAGCTATGGTAATCTATCCATTTAGTTTAGGGTACTGCCACATTGATCAATATAAAGAACATAGTACAATTGTAACTGAACTTGCAATAACAGTAGATGTTTGAATGACCACTGCTACAATAGCTACTCCTTCCCTCCATTGCCATTGTTTCTTGGTGTGTTGTCTTTGCCAGAGTGTGGACTTTTATTTTTTGTTGCTCCTAGCATTGTCCCTTTAAGACTCAGCCTCCCCTCTCTCTGTTGGCATGAATGTTCTGAAAAGCCTGTTGCCTAAATCTGTCGTTTTAGTCAGCTCAACTGAAGCTGACTAATGGTTTGGACATGTGGAAGGTGCCCTGAAGATTTGGAAGGAGGCTGGCTATTATATCCTTACAGGATATAGCCCATATACTTTTGGCTATTGCTACAGTGACCATTTGAACATCTACTGTTATGGTACATTTATTTATACAACTGTCCCTTTCATATCTACCTGAAGAAGAACCTTCCACAGCCTTTGTTCTTAAACTATGATGTCTGACCTCAGTGGTATCTGTACAGATAGGTGGAATCTACATTTGGCCCCAAAAATTTCAGACACATCAGTCGTTTCAGTATCCTTTGCAAGATAATGGACACCACTGGTGATCTTGCACAGAGGAGCATAGGTAATCTATTTCTAGACATGAACCAATACCATTAAACATTTTGGCAGGCATTAGTATATACCTAACTTGTTAAATGTTTAGTTTTATTATTTTTTTTAAATGTTTATTATCTTATATACTTAGACTAGTCATAGACACTCAGCCTTTTTTCATAATTGCAGTTACACTTTTAATTTATTGAATTATATTTTGAAAATGTTGGCCATCATATATTTGTTTGTGAAGACTGTATATTTCTTCTTATTTTGTCTGCCTTACGGCCCAGGATTCAGTTGAAAATATTTCAGTATCAGTAATTCAGCCTGGTTAACAAACTTTGAATAAATAAATTATTTTGTTGAGGTGAGTTTATGCCTGCTGACTTTAGTTGGCATTCTTTGAAGAACTCATAGATGCCTTAGATAGGGTTTTAAGAGTTCCAACCCCCTACCCTGGTCTCAGGAAAGCTTTTGACACCTTTCCCTGTGGGGAAATTGCATATCAAACCAGTATACTTGGAGTCAGTGCATATATAGTCTTCTGGACTGACAAATGGTTTTCTATAAAACCATTTGTCAAAGTAGGAAGCCAGCTATCCTCATAAGTTTAACTTGTTGGTAGGGTGATACATGGGATCTATTATAAGCTCGACGTTTCAAAACTTTGAAATGCAAATGATGGAGACATTAAGATCAAAGTTTTAAACTTCAAAATTGTAATAAAAAACATCAAAACAAAAAAAATTACATTTTTGCAGGGGGCAAGCCCCCCTGCACCCCCACACTCCCTGCTAAATAAATATACCAATTCCGAGATCGCACTTCAGTGAGGAAAATGGTCAATTTCCCATTTCAGGCTGTAAAGAGATGTCCATTCAAAACGTTTGAATTTCCAAAACTTTGATCTTATGGTCTCGACCATTTGCACTTCGAAGTTTTGAAACTTTGAGCTTGTGCAGGGAATCGGCTACAGGGCACAATTGGCCAATATCTTTTTGGCATCATCTTTAGGATGCATGGGATGTTAACAGAGGCCTCTTACTCAATAAGCTTGATAATCATTTCTACCAATGAAGCTTCATTCTCTCTCTTCTTCTGACATAAAAAGGGTCAAAAATAATGTTTTGGCTCTCAGTGGTAACACATAAGCCATATTAACTTTTTGAAATTAGGAGTTTGCAATTGACTGTCATCTGGGAAATCCATTCAAGCACATGTTTTTTTACTTATATTTTGCACCTCCGCCTGAAAATCATCAAGTCTTGCTCCAATGGGGCTCAAGTCAATTTGTTCCTCTGCAGTGAGTTTCTGCCATCTGCAAACTTTAGGCTTCGGCTGTCCTCTGTCATGGAGGTGACGCTCTTGTTCCAGTTGCTGGAAGGTCTGTCTTCACCCCAGCCAAACATGAGCAATTTATGTTTTAGAGTGGACACTAATTATCCCCAGGACAATGAACTACACATACCCCTCTTGTCTGTCCACTTCCACCAGGTCATAGGCTAAGGGTCATATTTGTTTGTCTAACCCTTTACAATTGTGGTGCCCTGGGTACTTACATCAATACATAAATTGCCAAAATCATTCCATCTGCATGTGCATAGTCTTGCAGATGCACAAACAAAGGCTACCACTGCCAGTTTGGGTGACCTAGCCTACATCCCCACCCAACCTGTCCCTTCACCTAATTTGTGTACATCATACCCAGATTCCATCCCCACTCCAGACATGCATCTACATATTGGCTGATGTCAAGTGATTTGGAAACAGTAGGTGTAGCTGACTGGAGACTACAATCACTTCCCCCATAGGAAAGCCATGTCTATCCTCCCTGCCTCCACCATCAGGCACTCAGGTCACTAGTCATGGCTCAACTTGTGTGACATGGGTCATAGCCTTTATCCCTCTAAGTCACTGGTACAGGTTACTGCAGATTTTGTCATTAGGGACTGATTTAAATCATAGATATGGCTCTTATATAATAATAAGAGGGTTTAATAGCCAATCCAGGTAGGTCACTGTTTCACTGTACATCCCTTTCATATGCACAGTCCTAGAGCTTAGAACCCCTTTCTGACGAATCTTCATAAAATATCCAGGAGAGGGTTTAAAGCCCAATCTGTCCCTTTGTCCATATTATAGTGTCTTCCTAAGGGATAATTTTACTTTGTTTTCTCAGTTATAAAGATCCCTCTCCTATTCGAGACTCCTTGTCTCTGTTATACTGAGAGTATGTCTAGTACATTTACAAAGGTAAGCATCGTTAAACCACCTGTTAGCAGTAGCAATAAGTGCAACA
This sequence comes from Protopterus annectens, assembly GCF_019279795.1. Lineage (NCBI taxonomy): Eukaryota > Metazoa > Chordata > Ceratodontiformes > Protopteridae > Protopterus > Protopterus annectens. The sequence continues at coordinate 330,256,307 of NC_056742.1, forward strand.
ACTATATAGTTCAACAGCTCACTTGTGTTTGAAATGGACATTCCTATCTCTTAAAATAATTATTTTCATTCTTTTATAAGAGAACTTGATGAATGCATGGGTAAATAAAAGTACTTGCAATTTGATCATTAGAGCTAAGCTGCTAGGTGACAGTACGGGTTGGAGAAATTCAGGTCTGTGCTCCATTGTTAACTCCAAATGTGATTTCATTCACTGCAACCACAGATTACAACTCTTTTAATTTTTAGTTACTTAGTACCAATTATTTGATGGCACAGTCTCATAGTGTATATGGCATTCATGACAATATAACATTAGCAGCATGTTTTGGTCAAATATGGGGCAGAAGGTCCTGTACGGGTAGTATATAGTATTGCTATAGCACCTGTTTATTTACATTAAAGATTTGTCTATATTACGTAGTAATCTATGTGAGCTCTGTGCAGTATCAACAGCTTTTTTGTGATAGCAGCTCTTTTAGCTTTACTAGTTTCTATTTTTTCTTAAGTAGCATTTATTTTGTACATCTGAATTTCTGCAATGTTTTTTCCCAACTGTTAGTAAAACACCCTTCATCAGCAACTGCCACAGGATCTTTAAAATCCACAAGGATGACAACTAATTTAGACAGCTGAGATTTCAGTTTATTAGCATGTATAAAAGGTAACATCCCTGGAACCCCTTATGGTGCCATACCTCTCAACCTGGAATCATCAAAAATCTGGACAGAGGCCCATGAAAAGTAGGTACAACTGGGCAAAAATCTGTACGCTGATTAACATAAAATGCGTGTACATAATTATGTAACCAATCCCACCCCAATGGAATTGTGGGCTACCAACATTCAAAGGCAAATCGAAGAGCAGACAAGATATTAAACAGAAAATATAACCAGAACAATAGTGTTTTATTTATATTAACACTTGAGCTTATATCAAACTTTGAACTTGTATAAAAATAAAATGTATTCTCTTTGATAAAAATAAAATTAACTGCTAGTAACCTGTTATTCTAACAACATTCCAAGTTTAAAAAGGAAAAGAAAAAGTCTTCAGTCAAGTGCCGCAAAAAAGCTTTCTTTACAATAATACACGCTGAACTCTTTCGTCCACAGGTAATAGGACTTCTTCAGAACAATATAAATTGCAACAGACTGAGTTTTTATTCCTGTGGGTGGCAGCCTCAAATAATTAATGACATCATCACCTAATTAACTATTCAACCCCTCTCTATCACAAATAAGTGTCGTCAACTTTAAAAAACGTTTTAAAACTAGTTTAAAATAATGTGTTGGCAGTTCACAATTAATAACACAATGTAACTATAACCTCTCTAAAACAAAATACTTTGTCTTTCAACTGTGTAAGCATTGTGAACAGAAGAAATGTTTTCAGACTATTGGTGACAGTCTCATTCAAAATAGGATGACTGTGTTTCCATCTCCAGCTTACTTAGATTGATGGCATCTTATTATTTTGAATGAGACTGTCACCAATGGTCTGAAAACATTTCTTCTATTCACAATGCTTAAACAGTTGAAAGACAAAGTATTTTGTTTTAGAGAGGTTTTATAGTTAAAATATGTTATTATTTGTGAACTGCCAACACATTATTTTAAATGAAAATGTTTGTTTATATTGTCTCGACTAGCTTTAAAAAGTTTTAAAAGTTGACATTTGTGATAGAGAGGGGTTGAATAGTTAATTAGGTTATGATGTCATTAATTATTTCAGGCTGCCACCCACAGGTACAAAAATTCAGTCTGTTGCAATTTATATTGTTCTGAAGAAGTTCTATACGTGTGGATGAAAACGCTCAACGTGTGTTATTGTAAATAAAGCCTTTTTGCGGCACTCGACTCTGCAAACATCTTCCTTTCCTTTTTATTTCTGGTTGGTGCTTGTGCTTTTATTAGTATTAATGAACATTCTAAGTTTGTAAGAACAGTATTTTAAATCTGTCCCTATTTTTGGGTCTTTGCCCCCTCCCCCACTATTTTAGGCTTTATCCAAATGTCTTTTGTTAGGAAGCTGAGAGGTATGAATTATACTGATAATTTTCAGGCATTGATAAACATGCATTCACAAAATAAATATGTTGTGCAAAAGTCTTGAACTTTTGTTGATAATTCTGATTCACTCACTGCATTTAATGGTTACTTTGATTTTAGAAGACAAACCTGCTAAAAGAGGTAACAGTACTATAAATATGGGCTACATCTGATACTAAACTGTTAACATGCCAAAGCCACTCAGCCAAGGCTAGGATTTTCAAATAAGAAACTTGCTATCTCTTCCATAAACTTGAGTTTGCCACCCAATTGTTCATGAAGTCTATAAAAAATGGTTCCCTGAATATGCATAAAAGAAACCTATTCTGCAGGAGTACCACCACAGATGAAGCATAACATAACTGGAAAGAGATAAAAACATAGAGTAAGTAAAAATACTCTCAGACCAATAATGATGTCAGTACATAGAAAACTGAAGAAGGCTACAAAGTAAGCTTGCATCATCAGTGAGAGAAAAGCTGACAGCTTTTAATGGCATGTTTTCCTTTTCTGATCATAAAAAAAGTTTTAATTACTGTAACTATCAATACAAATGTTTTCTTTAATGAGTATTATTGAACTGCTAAGAATGTCGTAGGAGCGCTCACTCTGATCATACTGATCTGGGTAACCATGTCATTAAATAAGTATAACTGTCATTTCTTACTCAATTACATCAAATTTCAGCACAATTTAGGGAAACATATAGCTCTCAAACTCTTATCACAAAAAAAAATGGACAAAGCCAAAAATAATGGGGAGACAAAGTCCCAAAAATAGGGACAAATTTTAAATCTTGCTCTCATAAACTTAAGAGAGTTGCTAGAATAAAAGGTCTTGTGTTACCTTGCATTTTCTGAAGGGTATGAATCTGAAACTCAAATGCTTGTTGTCATTATTTAGTGACGTCAATCCTCAGTGATTTGCCACAAAACTTGGGAAAATCGCAAATTTTATAAGGAACAGTTCAAAAATATGAGTAAAAAATCTGGACATTCTGCAAAAATCTAGACAGTTGAGAGGTATGGGGGCCCCGATCCATCACCCTGCCTAGGACCCCCTTTGACCATGATCCGGCTCTGTACCCTTGACCAGCAACACGTCCTTGCAAAATGTATTAAATGCAACACAGTTCAGACAGACTCCACTTCTGGGCATGTCAATGGTGTTTACAGTATAAAGCAAATCTTTTAACACATGAAATTTGAGTTTTAATAATCTTTAGGACATCAAATACGTTTCACTCTTTGTTTTCAAAACCAACATTACCAAAGATGGGCAATCATCAGGTCTCTTTCTGTATAAGGCAAAAGGACCACATAGCTGAGTTCACAGAACACTTCAGCTTGGGAGTGTCTATTTATTTATTTATTTATTTTTTAATATACCCATAAGAATGGTACAACTTGGCATAAAATGGTTATTGTTCAAAATTCCATTTTCTTAGAAAGTTACAAACCTTGTAAATAAAAGCGTTCATTCATGCTGCATGTTATATACAAAGTTGTTGTAAGTTTCGGGGGGTTCCCTTTCTACTGTGGCATTATCATTAAAAGGAAAAAAAGTGCTGCAGAAAGAATTTTGTATAATAGACCAAATTAGCTTTGTATGCATATGTGTTTTAGCAGTGATAGTGAGACATAGAGTACTAGCAGTATAGTTTGGGTGGAGAACGTTCATTGTGTAAATATCAAAATAAATAAGAGAAACCTTAAGCTCTAATTCTAGCATTTCCTGAATTTTGGAGAAAAACTACCACTAGTGTATCCCAAAAATTATATGTAACATAATCTATGATTCAGCAACAGTGAATAAGGAAGTGAAAAAGGCATTCACAATGCTGAGGGCATAGACTAGTCTGCTGAGCCTACTGTTTAGTGAAAAAAATGCCCCAGTTTGGGCATCTGAAAAAAAATGTTAAGTCCAAGTGGCAGTAGCATGTTTATTTGCGTCATTGCTCATATGCAGGCTGCTCTGCCCCATACTTACGAAGAACATCATATTTGCAGTAATAATACAATATGATGAATAAACTAATGCAAAGTTCAGCTGTTAGGTAAAGTGTGCCAAGGACATTATGACATATAAACTTTGCATGTTTAGCAGGAGCAAAACAGTGATGCAGTTAATACAGCCTGTGAGGGGGCGCAAAGGTCACCAGGGACTGTTGAGCTCTGTAAACACATACTGAGTAGAAACTGTCTGAAGGTAGAAAGTGTCAGCTAAGTGATTGTTTTCAGATGACCGTTTGTCTTGCTGAGAAATAACTCCAGACACACTGATCAACTCTCTCACACATGAACACATGCAAACAGACTACAGACATTCATGTGCATGCATGTGTGTGCACACACATTCAAAGAGTGGTGAATTTTGAGTGTGGTAGTAGCATTCCTACAGGCAAATCCAGCTGCTCAGTTGCTGTTCTATTGCTTTCTGTGCACGTGTGTGATTGTATGTATGAATATATACATATATTTTATATATATATATATATATATATATATATATATATATATATATATATATATATATATATATATATATATATATAGATCACAGGTACATACTTACACATATACACACACACGTGTGCACACAGAGATACTGTATATGCTCAGCCACTGGCTAGTTTCAAAGGTCAATCCTACTGATTTTTTCCTATGCCAATAACTTCAAAAACAGACAGCGGTATACCCAGCAACTAACTACAGACAAGTAAATTACAATAAGAAGACATGTAAACATGTTTCTCCTCATTATAAGTTGATTCTATTTCCAGGCCTTTTGAGTTTCAGCATCTGATGTTAAAGCACACAATACGGAGTTCAGGAGAAATGATAGAGATGCACGATACCTTTCTGGAAAAAGACAACACTGTACTCCTGGAGCAGAAAATTCTAACAAGTAACAGCCTACCTTCATTACTCCAGCTATGCACAGCTGACAGTGACATGAGGAAGAAAGTTGATAGCAATCCTACATTTATTGCCATCATTACAGCTTGATCAAGCATAAAATTATGTCCAGTTAAAGTGAGAGTTCCCCACAAGTTGCCCGCAAGTCAGCAGCTTTTAACAACTAAATTTTTTTTTTTTTTTGAAATCTCCCACATCTCCAAGAGTCAGACAGGCAGTCAGCCACTGCCTTGCGAAGCTGATGTCATCACACATACCACTGTACCCTGGTGATGCGTTATGAAATCAGCCATAATTTTAAAGTTGTATATTATATATATATATATATATATATATATATATATATATATATAAATCAAAAAAATGGGAATTAAAGGGGCTACTTGGGAATTTGTAGCACCCTGTTATATTCCCATCAAAACCAGCAAATACCGAGGAATTTGGTATGGCTGAGAGGTATGAATGATGCCCTTCAATGAAGAATGTGAATATGGATTTTAAACACCTGGAGCAAGATCAGAACTCACAGCATTCTGATTTTCCATTCATCAAAGGCAAATGCTCTGCATGCAGAACCACTGATACAGGTATCTACAAAATTATGCAAGTCAAAGTAAGTGATACATTTTAAAAATTATCTGTATTATTATTATGGTATTTCCAAGGTCACACATACATTTCATTTGCCTGTACTGCTGTGGACTTTGTAAGTCTTTGCATCTAATTTTAGAGAGCTCAACTAAGAGCAAGTGAAGGAGACCAAGGTGACACACCAAAACAAAAATTTTAATATAACATTAAGCACTTTCATCCCGTCATAGTGGACTTCATCAGAATGCTGTCACAAACAAAAACACCAGTATATATACATTGAAATTTACATGTTCAATTCATTCTCTCCAGTCACACTATGAATTAAACACTGCACCTTAATCACCTACCAAGGTATAAATTGACCCTTTCCTTCCTATAAATAATATTCATTAAATTGTTAAACTACCCTAATCAAAACAGCTAACATTAATTGTTAAACTACCCTAATCAAAACAGCTAACATAAATTGTTAAAACCACTTCAATAAAAATGTGAAAAATCTTATAAATGTAAAAACATACCCTAACAAATTAAAGCTTGTTAATTTTTGTTTTTTTATTAATAATATTTTATTAATTATATTTTCTACGTTCATTGTGTCATGACCATCCCCCAGAAAACTCACAGAAAGAAATTAGCCTTCAATTTCAAGTTGCTGCTCAGAGGAACATACTCATTCATCCCATGTTTGTGTGTGTGTGTGTGTGTGTGTGTGTGTGTGTGTGTGTGTGTGTGTGTGTGTGTGTGTGTGTGTGTGTGTGTGTGTGTGTATGTGTGTGTGTGTGTGTGTGTGTGTGTGTGTGTGTGTGTGTGTGTGTGTGTGTGGGGCGGGGGGGGTCCATAGCATTATTATGTAAGATCCATTGAAATTCCAGCTATACTAAGAAATCATCTTCAAGTCCCCCCCAGGTCCAAGGCCACAGTGGCCAGTGGCACAAAACTTAAAAAAATGATTTTTTCTTCACAGTGTGTCTAAAAAGGGCATTCTTACAATCCATTTTCCTAATTTAATATATATGCTGATATATCCTGTCTTCCAAACCCCTTTTTGTTTTCCCTGTATAAAATCCATCACATAACTGACATTTAGCAATATAGACCACTGCCTTGGAAAAACAATACAACATATGGGGGATATTAATTTCCTTATACCCTTTAATTCTAATACTGTTACACACTAGTATATTCACACACACTGGGTACAACATCCACATTTAGACATGTTCCCTCTCTTATCCACTCCGCCTCTTCTCTCTAACATCTGTTTAAAACTATTTTCCTTCCTGTAAATTATTGTTGGCATATCCTCTACTGCTTGTAGGTAGTCAGAGTCTGTTCTAAAAAGATCTCAGTTATTTCTAATGATCCTACAAATAGCAAGAAAATCCTGGTTATAAGGGATGATACAAGTTTTATTCCATGACTCATCCCCTACCTTGCTATGGTTTGAACTCCCTTCACATATTCCACTGTTGATACCCAAAAGTGGTTTATATACCCCTTCACATCTTTTCCGCTTCACCTCTTCAGACCTTATTAACAAACCCATTGGAGTAAACCCTTTTAATCATCTCATTCAAAACCATACACTGATCTAAAAGCATATCTTTGTTTGAAACCATCCTTTACAACAAAAGGAATAAACTGTTGCAGAAAAGAAGAAAATCCCAGGATGCAAAAAACTCCCTTACCAGCCTCAGTAAGAAACTGAGATCCCTCATAAAATCCTCCAAAGCTAGTTACAAAAATAAAATTGCCAAAGATTCCAAAGACAACCACAAGGCATTCTATAGTTATGTCAAGAATCTAAATGGCAATGCTCAGATCTGCTCTGAGCTACAACAGAATGGCATTAAATATACTGATCCCAAGGATATTGCCAATATCCTAGCAGATCGATTCAGTGCCAACTTCACCACCCCCCCTCTCACCCCTTAAAGGGCCCATCTCAATACCAAAAGATTGCAAAATTCCTGTAATAATGGCCACACAGGTAAAAACTGCACTCTCCAAAGCTAAGAATACAGCATCCATGGGGTCAGATGACATCCTGGGCTGTGTACTACATGAACTACAAAATGAATTGGCACCTCACCTAAGTGTCATGTTTAATCATGGCCTCACCTCAGGCTTTGTGCCCACTGAGTGGCGGATCCACCTTGGATCCTGGGAACTACCACCCCATCAGTCTGAACGTATTATCATGGAACTTATAAACAAAGACATCGGCGACCTTCAAACACTGGACCCCACCCAGTTTGGGTTTGTGAAGGGCTGATCTTGTCTCCTGAACCTGACTGACTTCTTCAAATCAGTCTCCAGAGCTGTGGACGAGGTCCACACAGCCTATCTGGACCTCACCTAGGCTGTCGACACCATCCCCCACTCTGGAATCATAGATAAACTTACTAACCTGAGCATTAATCCCTACATCACTCGATGGGTTGCCAACTGGGTTGCTGACAGAACCCACACTGTAAAAGAAGCCAACTCCAAATCCAGCTCCAGATAAGTGACAAGTGGAGTACCTCAGGGTTCAGTCCTGGGACTGCTCTTGTTTGGCATCTACTTCTCTGAAGTACAGGCCAACACTAAGGGACTCTGGCTAACAAAGTTTGCAGATGACTGCAAACTGGAAGCCATTATTGAATCCCCAAATGATGTGTATATTCTATAAAAGGGCCGTACAGAAACAGATGCTTGGTGCCAGAGCCATGGGCTCAATGCCAAGAAATGTATAGTTATCCTCTTTGGGAAAAAAACATGTACCCATGATTTACCACATAGGTGGTAGTACACTAAACACCGAAAGTGTGATAAGAGACTTAGGGACACAGGTGGACAGTGGTCTCAACTACAACAGTCAAGAAATCCTTCTATGTGGCACACCTCATTACTAAGGGCTTTTCATCCAGAAAAAAGGAGGCCATTGTCCTACTGTACTCATCCTTCATTAGACTCATTATAGAATACAATGCCCCATTTGGTTTGTACCTCTCAAGACATCTGCAACAACTGGAAAGGCCGCAGAAATACCTCACTAAAAGAATCACAGACCTAAAGCAGATGCCCTATGCTGACCATCTAAAAAAACTCCAGCTATACTCTGTCATGTATCATCTACTCAGAGGCGATCTCTGCTTAACATACAAGGCTATGTCAAACCCAGAGCTGTTGGACATGCTACACTTAAAGAAATCCCAATCCCTCAGAGCCACATGCTTCAGGGATCTAAACCTTGTCATCACAATGAACAAAACATGCTGGAGGGATAGGTTCCTGACTCAGAGACTCTCCAGACTCTGGAATAGACTGCCCATACATGTCAAACAGAGCGTCTCTTTGGCCCTCTTCAAAAGGAACCTTGACGATTGGATGGGAGATAGGAAATTCACCCCGGGGATCACGTCAGTTGCCCTGCTAGACAGGGGTCCAGGGAAGTAAATATCGTGGGAAGAAATAACCAGGGAATTGTTATGGCTAGGCTTGTATAGGCCCTAGGACTGATAGCCTAGTACCAGCCTATGAACCTATGAACATTAAATCCATCCCTTCTTTGTATGGGATCACTGAGAACAAGTCACAAACATCAATCCTAACCAGGATTAAATCATCAGAGTAAACCTCATGTCTAATTTTAGATAAAAAATCCCATCAGTCTTAATAGATATAATTGTAACCCACCAGGGAATCTTTCAGATGGTATTCTAAAACTTAGATATAGAGAAGGTTATAGACTCAGAAGCATCAACAATAGGATGGAGGGGGGGTTCAAATATTTGTATCCACTTTGGGAATCCTGAATATGGTCAGGATTCTTGACTGTGTCACAATCAAAAATTTGTGTTCCTGAGGTGTCAATTGGTCATTTAAAAACATTTGGTCAAGAACTGATCTAATATTCCTATAAGCAATATTCAATTCTTTCCTTGAAACATCTTCATAGGTGTCTGTAAATAATATGCAACACATCCTATCACTATAATCAGCTCCATCCATCACAACCAATCCCCCTCCTTTGTCCGGCTTCATTACCCTGTTTGATTTATTGGGCACAATTTCTTTCAACAATCTCTTTTCTTCCCTGGTCAAATTATCATCCACTATTTTCTTTGACCTGTTGCTTAATACCTTAGTATTAAGTACGAGTACTTAGTAGTGAAAGTGTTGAAACATGAAGAGAACAAGTCTAAGATGACTTCGGTGTGAAGCAGGAATGGAAACTGAACCATAAGTAGACAAAAATCAGGTAACAAATGAATGTGCAAAAAAAAAAAAAAAAAAACAAAAGAAGGAATATAAGAAGGATCAGATGAGAAGGTAAGAAATGTGAAGACGGCATAAATATAATTGCAAGTAAAGAAAACTCCTTGAACATCTTCATGTCAATCAGGATGTCTGACACAGGAATGTTTAAGGGGAGAGATGAATTTAAACCAAAAGATGAAACATTAATATTAGGGGCTCAGGATATTGGACTACATAGATGTTGATTTACAAAGTCCATTAAACATGTGGGAGAAACAGAAAACTGCAGGTTCCATAAAACAGACCAGGAAACAGTCGCACATATTGTTGTTGGGTGTGATACACTAATGGCAGAGGGCCTGTCTACTGAAAGGCATAATAATGTGACAGGACTGTTGCGTTAGGGATTGTGCAAAAATTACAATTTTGAAGTAGCTGAGAAATATTTGAAACATGAGCCACAAACCATTATACAGAATGATGAAGTTTATATCACATGGGATCATCCATTACTAACAGTTCAAAAAACAGATGCGAGAAAAACAGATATAGTAGTCTATGAAAAAAAGACAAAAGTAGCCCTGATCACTGAAATTGGTACACCCACTAATTACACTGTCTTACATACAGAGGGACACAAAGTCATAAAATACCAGGATTTTCAGGCAGAAATGAGGGCAATGTGGAAGAAGGATACCTAGACAGTTCCAATAGTAGTAGGAGCTGTTCCAATAGTAGTAGGAGCTTGGGTTTCATAAAAAAAGATTTTACAGTCTTATTTAGATATGCTACCAATGCATGTAACTCCATATAAATTGCAGAAGGAGTCATTACTGGGTACATTGCGGGTATTGCAAAGACCACTTTTGGTTAGCATCTAAGATTGAAACAATACTAATTTCACAAACTTTAATCATACTTTGACTTCAGAATGGGGTCCATTCCCTTCATGATATTAGAAGCCCCAAAGGCTTGGAGAAATTAAAAAAGTACCATTTTATCTGATATTCTCAGTCTTCAAGACTGGAGATATGCACTTGTTCAACCTTTCTTTAACAGAAAGGAGAATAGGATACACCTAGGGTCATACAAACTCATAAGGTTACTTTCATGTTTTGAAAAATAATGAAGAATGTTATTTTGGATAAATTATTGCCAGAACTGGAGAATTTGGGAATTGAAGCCATGTATCACCATGCATATATATAGGTTCATAGGTTCATAGATTAGTACTAAGCTAACTGTCCTTGCAAGCCATTTTAAGCCTAGCTAATTATCCCTTGTGAGATTCAAACCCTGCACCTTGTGTTTGTAAGGCAAACACCTTAACCAACCACCTATATATTGAAAATAGATTGATAACCATCTGTAACATGATGTTCTATAAAAATATAATAACAGCTATAAATGAAAAATTGTATTGTGATGTAATTTATATAGAGTTAACCTCAGCATTTGTTCAGGTCTTACATGAAACACTGATTAATAAATTAAAACAACCAGGCATTGCTGTAATAGTGATAAGATGGATAGCTGCATGGCTTAAAATAGGAGATGGCAAATATTATACAGAAACTGGAGTGGTGAAAGTATCAGTTATAGTCAGGGTGTCACACAGGGCTTTGTCCTGAGCCCATACTTGTTTAGGTTACACCTTTCAAATCTTTTTCATCTGAGGTGTTCTACTGTTTGTATACAGGTAGCTTAAAATGGGTAAACTGTGTTACAAATAGGGTATATCTGCAAAGCAACTTGACTCAGTTAACCCTTTGGGCACAGGAGACTGATATGTTGATAAAAATATAATAAAAACGAAGCATATGAGATTTAGAAGACATAGACAGAAAGGTGAATATGTAGACTTATTTAAGGACCCGGGTATATGGGTAGATCCAGCTTTGAGTTTCTCTAATCATATGAAACAGTTGGTAATGATAGTTAGAGAACTACAGGTTGTATAAAAAGATTTATAAAGTCTAGAAAACTGAAAATCATGAAGTCATGAAGCAGGAGTAAATTGGAAAGAGTGTAGTGGAAATATGCTAAGGGCATCCATGGATGTAAAAATTTAAGTCATTATGACAGACTGCAATATCTAAACTTGTGCAGGGTCTCATATAGATATTTAACAGGATATTTTATTCAGATATAGGGCATTTACTACCTCTAGGAATATTTGGGATTATCAGAAAGTAATAGAAAATCATCTGGGAACCTAAGTAGAAATTGTATAGAATAAGTGTGCTAATTGGACCTCTGAGAGAGTACCTGATGCATGGAACAGACTACCAAATTACAATAAAGCAAGCGTTAGTTTAAATATTTTTAAGAATAACCTGAACACATTATGGGAATAACTGTTTTGGAATATTTGCAGGCTAAAAGGGCATTATCACTTGCAAGTGACATATTTGTATGCATGTATGTATGTAATACTTAAAATGAAACTTACACATAGATTGTGTTTAATTTTTTCTGGATAGTTATTACTAATAGAGTCTTAGTACTACTATCTATCTTCTTAGTATTTCAGTGTGGTAATATCGAAAACAAACTCGCACCTCACTTGCTGGCTGCAATGCTTATTTATTAATATGACCATTACTTTTCTACAACTGTAATGATATCTCTGCTATCTTTGTCTCCTGGTATGTCAGTAATAAACATGTTCTTGTGACAGGGTAGTTATCACTGTTTCACTTAGCACTTCCATATATACATATATATATATATATATATATAAATATATATATATATATATATACACACACATATATATATATATATATATATATATATATATATATATATATATATATGTACTTTACTCATACAGTTAGAACTACAGCTTAGTGCATACATTTAGTCCTAAACAGTTGTGGAAAGTTGCAAATTCAAGTTTAGGAGCTCCTTGTGAAATGACATTTGTAAAATGAAACTGTATTGTGATCTACAATCTCAACAGTTTCTGCAGTGTATTGCACTTCTTCAGTACTGGAAGGCATGTAGAAAATATGGGGGTGTTATTCAGTAATGGAAAAGGTGCTAAAAGAAAATTTCCTTTTGATTTTTCAGCTGCATAACATCAGCAATGCTCTTCTGATCATGTCTTCATATGGCAGGTGCTGTTTTAAAGTTATGTCACGTCCCAGAAGGCATTGCAGTGGGTGACAAATGTAAGGAAACCCTACTGAATAACAAAAGTCCTGCTTGATTAGACAACCAAATGAATAACTCATCTTACTTCACCAAAGAACATTGTTAGTTGTATATAAGACAATACCATGAAACTTAAAGAATCAATTACTTTCACTGAGTATAGAATTTATCTTGTTTGCCTTTGAAGCAAGGAGATATCTGCGAAGTAAGGACAACCGTGTTCTATAAACATAAATGAGTACATTATTCCCTGATATCAATATTTTATCAGTATGCCGTGTGTAAATCAAATATAAAATGACATCTCATGCAATTATTTAATTTTATATGAGTAATACTTTTAATGCAGTATATCCACTAAGAAAGCATTAGTAATACAGACAGAATAGTTGAAATTCAAAAGCCAAAAATCGTTAAACGTGATGCATTGTTAACTAATACATGAGGGAAATCATATGTTACATAACAGTGGCTTTTTTTCTGCCTCTTCTATTTTGTTTCACTGATTAATGCTCATTTATTATAGTACCAGTAAGTGCTTGAATGATCCTGAAAGTCGCCTTCTGAAAACTAGTAGATGGATAAATAAGATGGTATGCTTTATGTGATCCAGAAGAAGGCAACACAATAAAGAGAATGAAGTTTGTGCTAAATTAACAAAATGTGAGCATTGCTGAAAGATGTAAATTAATCATGACAGCAAAGGTCATAACTTCAACATTTGATTTAAAGAAATAATCCTGATAATTTCTAAATATTGAAAGAAACCCCAAAAATAATCTGCAGACATAATGAAACAGTACAGGAATGCTTACAAAGTGGTACACCTAAGTAAATTTACTTCCAAGAACTGGCTTGACGGAATATAATTACACAAAGATAATAGCAATCATTTGGAAAATTACTACATGCCAAGACATTACCAAATTATGGAAAATTGTTGAGAATGGCACATGTAATTATTTCCAAATTATGGTCTAACTGAAAACACAAGCACTTCAGTTCTCATTGTATTGCTACATTGAGGAGGGCCCTTTCTACGTTAGTAAGATATGAACATTGACATATAATTCTTGCCAGTGCAGAGCAACAAATGACTCCATGTGGAGTTTTTATTGGTCCTGGCACTTGAGTAAAACACTGTTTTAAATGCAAAGGCAATGAAAATCGTTGCATTTTTTTAGTTTAATTGCCAGCATCATGAGCGAGAAGATCATTGTAGTGATAGTGGCTTTTTTCCTGCATAGTTTTACATTTGTGATTACAAGTTTTGCCCCAGATCCTATCACATTTTTTATGTATTAGATGATGTAATAACTCTTCCAGGTACTGATCTCTTGTTTTTCATCTCAAAGGACATATATGCAACACTGCACCATAGCTAAAAAAAAAACAGCATTTTGTATGACTTACTTGTGTACTGTAAGTAGATTATATGCTCAAGTTAGTTCTTCTGAGTTAAAAGTTAAATTAATTTTAAAAGATACCTGCTTTGTACAACAAAGACCTACAGGTCTATAAAATTATTTACAGAAAAGTTACTATAGTAACAGCATATTATCACTTTTTTATTTACTTTCTGTTCTCTCTTAATATTTACCTGGATGTTATTGCTGTAACATGCCTTAGTTTAAGCATATAAATACACATGCATTTAGTCATAATGTTGTAAAGCTACCGGACTATTACAATAAAAAACAATGTATACTACATGGCACTTTTTCAGTGGATGCCTGAAGCAGTATTTATGCTGTCTAGGTACAACATTCCTTGCTGATGCCTTGAAAAAGGGTACATGTCAAGGTATAATCATCTGCATCTGCTATGAAGCATAAAATTGTGTTATTTTTCATCAAAATGATCAGCTGCTCAGTTTAAACACATTAATGCATAAAAACAAAATGTACATATTGAGCTTCAGTCTTGTAGCAAAGCTATGTTTTATGTAGGTTATGAAAGTCTCAGTTAACAACAAACATATGCACCATACACTTTAAACAAGCCATATGGATTATTTGGTTAAACAGGCTGCTATCCTCAGCTATATATCTTGCTATATTTGTTTTTTCAGTCAGTTATTGTGTTTGACTCTTTGTTGGTGCTATATCTAATCTCAGCGTAAAACTGTATAAAATTTTATTTTCTACAAATCCAATGCATCTTTCTAAGTAAGACTGTTAACTGAATAATTTCCTGTATTTTATTATAGAATGTACTTTTATTGAGTTGTTTGTTAGCTCAGGACTTACTCAAAGTCTTCAAGCCCAATTTTTGCTACTTTCCTCAAATACCAACCAGGGTTAATGCAACAATTGGGTTATATTCAGTGGAGCCACTCAGGTTACATGTTTTGAGAAGGGGAAAAAAACTGGAATACCACGTAAAACTAACACAGGCATGAAGAGACCATCTAAACTACTTATAGACTCTTACTAGAGGTAAGAATTAAAATCAAGACCGTGGGGCTAAGAGGCATAAAAACTTATGTATGTAATGTGAACTTACATACCACTGACATACAAAGCAGATGCTGACCTTACAATAAAAAAATATATTTATCTTCAGAGTGTTTACCCCAAAAATGATTTTCTAAATATTTTATCTTCTATCACTACCTTTTGCCTTTTGTAATCACTAAAGCACGTCTTCTATTTCCATTCTTTCATCTTCCTGTTCTGTGTTTTGCTTGCATTATGTAACAAATTCCATGCGCATGGTATTGGGGTCTTGTAGGCAGTATCTTTATGTCTATTATACATAAACATGCAAACATGCTTGCCATAACCAGGAATTGGCTTGGAGTTTCATTCGTTTGATATCCATTACCAATCAGATCCATATATTCATTGACTGTCACACCTTCTCTCTTAGCATGTTCATCCCATTGCTAAAGTTTTAAATAGTCAACTTTTTTCTGGCCCCTCCATGAATGATGACATTACCAATTAAAGAGCATTGCCATTTACATTGTGGAAACTCATTTTGAAGGTTTTAATGACCCAAATTGCAAAGGAGTACAAATTCACTGACCTGATTCTGAAACTCTTAGATGCTCTATTTAAAATATTTTGCATTTCCTTTTCTTTTGGTTATTTTTGTTAAAGCTAAAATGTGTGCATTAATTTGGAAATCCTGTTAAAGATGTCAATAATGTGAATCAATTTTGTATCAACTGTCTGAAACAGAAATCATTGTCCAAATAGAAAAAAAGTGGAACTTTTGAAATAATTCTGAGTAGTTTCTATTTAGTTTTCTGTGACTGTTGTTACTAAGCAATGCTAATCTTTAAAAGATGTAAAATGACATTAAGTCTTACCAGAGCCCATGATGTTATTACAAGGGTGTCATGTGCCCATTGCATAATAGCTTAAATGTCTATTATAATGGAAAAAGTTAGTCGAGTACATTAAATTATGGAAATTAAATCTGAGTTAAGAGCTGCAGTCAAACATAATAAATTTGCAGAACATTCTTGCTTATATGTATGTTGATGTTTGATTTCTCTTATTTTTTTCTATTTCTGCCCTGAAGAAAGTATGTATTATGTGCCAGCAATACAAAGAAATGTATTAGACAATTAGCCAGGAAAGAAAAGAATATTACATTCTGTGTCCAAAAATAATTTACAGTGATGACACCATCTGTTTATCTGTTTTCTGAAGGACTTTTTAACTTAAAAATGTTGATAGTGTTGATATGAATTTTTTAACATAATGAGCTGTTATGTAACATGTATCTCATTTTGAGTGGGTTATCTTTTCAGTTCAAGCAGTGTACCTCATACCAACAAACCTACGTAGCATATTTAGTTTTGCTGGAGTTGAAACGTGAAGTGAATACATTGATATTGTAATAGTACAGAGATAAAACAATGTAACATTTTCTGAGTATGCAAAACATAACAAAAGTACCAGATTACTCATTATAAGAAAAGTTGTAATATGTAGTAAATATGTAAATGTGCAGTCATAATGCTTCTCTACTTTGTTTAAATGAAAGCTGTTTAATACTGCAGGAATACACCTTAAAGCATTCTGCTCAAAATATTAACACCCACTCAGAATTTTGTTGCTTTCTTTGGAAGATTTATGTTCCAAGATTCCCTTTCCTGCAAATGCTACTTCTGGTGTATTACAAAATTAACAATCCACTACCACAGAAAGACTTTATGACTGTGTTTCATTTTGCATTTGTAGGTCATGTACATAACAAGGGACTTCAAAGGCAAACAATTGCTGAATATGCTTTACTGGATGTAAAACACAACTCACCCTAAAATCTGTGACTGCACAGCACAATCAATGCTGCTCTACAATCTTTTTGTCTCTGTTCCAATGTCAAGACCTGCACTATACAAAGTCAATAAACACTCATTGCTCAATCAGTCTGGTATATCAAATGCTGGAAAAAAATGGACATGGGACAGCGCATGACAAAAGTATACAGCTGAGATGAAGTGCTAAACCACCTTTGTATTGTTTACATGGAATCATCTGCCCTGTCCCATGAGAAGCTCTGAAAGCTTTACCTCATTTAAAAAATCTGTTGAACTAACTCAAACCAGATTTATATACCCATGCAGACTGACATAGCCTGTCATTGCTATATGTGCTATATCCACTTAAAATGCATCATCTGCATTTGCTTCAAAGTCTGAATTATTTCCACATCAACTTTTATCCATAGCATAGGTGGAATATTTTGAAGGCCTACCTGCTTTGCTGTTTCTGATTAGCGGATGCCATACTTTCCAGTCTTAAATTTATTACTTTTATTTGTTCTGACACATCAGACCAGTATGAACCAACATGACACAGTTCTTAGCTTCCCCTCATGGCCACATGTGACTTGATTTCAACTAAGCATGTTCCCTTTCAGGTATGTATGCATTATGGCTCTGTCTCCTTTAAATAATAAACCCTGAAGACACATAAGCTGAAATCATGAAAAATAAGCTCTAATTATATGATTCAGTGACTTTGCATTATCTGGTCATTCTGACAATTGTGTCAAATTGTAGCTTTAATTTATAATCATTCTGTGTACAGGTTCTGAGTGCTTCTAAATTCTCAAACGACCCTGACAATTTTGGCAATACCTACAAAAGACAAAAGCACTTAATGTTTAAAATAAATTGACATGGCTGGTTCAAAATTTTCCAGTGTTTTGAGGTTTTATTTTATCCTGTGGTATTGGACTACATCTTGCAAGGTTGTGTTTAGTCTGATTGAGTTTTATTTAACTCTGCAATTGGCAATGTTATTTGGATTCAACTTTAATAATAAACCATGTATAAGTATGTTTAAAAGAAGCATTTCTCACACACAGTCATGGGTTATTGCTGTTTTATAATCTATTAGTTTTGTTGTGATATTGTTCGTCTGTTATTGTTTTTAATTTTTATCTGCCTTAGTTGCAACCAAAGAGCTCATCCACATCACCCAGTACTGGTGAGAAAATAGAAGCAACCCCCATTAAGCAGATTTCCTCTATATATTCCTGGTGAAAATTTGGGATCACTCACCCATTCATCCAGGTTGGTTTTAATGCTTGATAGGGAACTACTCTGCTTGATAAGTTAGGGAAGCTTTTTCCAGAAATGCAGCATAGTTTGGGTTAGGTATCTTTCATTCTATCTGGTCTTGTTGATGCGAAAGTGTAGATTTAGGTCTCTAGAATGTGCGTCTGCATTAACACATGTTCCAGTTAGGTGAAGGAGGTCAAAGAGTACTGGGTCATTAAGCTAGCAGAGATCAACCATCAGGACTGAGGATGACACTAATTAGGTGACAGAGCTTTTAGTCTATCAGAGAAATTAAGGGCACTAAGATCAGAAATCCTTTTGATAGGGATACACTGAGGTCTCTCAAGCTGCTTTGGATGCTTTGTGAGGTACACTCTGGTGGGTGCATTATATTCAATGATCGGCCTAATAAGAGATGAATAAAGTGGGAGTATAACTTCTTTGAATTTGAGAGATGCCATGTTCCATGTTATTGTGCAAAAATATTTCTTCTCACTTTCTATTTATTTGTATATTACTTTAAAAGACACCATACGGCTCAAGACCCAGGAAAAATTGCTAACATGAGTCCAGAAGAGGAGCAAAATTGTGCTTTGATATTGCTGGTATTTGATATTCTGACCTTCAGTGTCCACATTTTCGGGTCACAATGTAGTAAACTAGACACACACACACACACACACACACACACACACACACACACACACACACACACACACACACACACACACACATTTAGAGACTTAGAAATGAAAAACATCTTAAATATTGTGACTGAACTGACCTGGGAGTAGCTAGAGTAGAATCACTGAATCAAGCATTGTATCAAGCCATTCATCTCCATCACACCAGCTCTCCACCATTTTGCCATCATGTATTGCAACAACAATGCATTACATCTACAGATAATTGCTGTCATGACTATAACAAATATATCAGTCATCTAGTGCTTGTCTGTAAATGGTTCTGAAGCCATTTAGATTTATCAAAGCATTAATATATTGTTTTTAAATCTGTTTGCTTTGCTTAAAACAATCACACTCTGTGGCATTTATTGGTATTCTCTCAGTCCATTTTGTATTTTAAGATTACATATTTCAGGTAGTCAAATTTGTTTGCAGTGATATTGCTAAATTTACAATGGGGATACTGACTGCTGTGTCTAATCAGTATACACATTTTGGAATACCAGTCAGAGTTCACAGTATAAAAAAAAAACAATCCACAATGCTTCTACATCTTTTTAGGTTAGGAAACATCATAAAACCTGAATGTAAGTTCTCCCATGACCAGGATCTTAAGCATTTCAGATACTAAAAACATTCTACATCATCGTATAGTAGTTTCATGAAGGGCATTGTTACAACTAGAAGTTAGGAATAGACTTAGGTAAATATCATACACGCCTAGGACAGACACAAATCATGGGGCATTTTCATTTTTATTATTAATTTCAATTTACTGGAATCAGGGTTAAGTCCTACAGGTCACAAAATATGGCCCATGTACCTGAGTGAAGTTATATATATTTTTCATTTTTTTTATTTAAACCATTCTGTTTCAGTATATTGTGTAGTTTTAGTAAACATTGCTCCTGGTCTTGCTTTATGGCACTATAGGCTTATAGTGTAATGTATCATCAGTGTTTTTGACTATCACATCCAGCTCTTCAGATATATTTCCCACAGCTGTCACAATCCCTTTTCATCTGCTTACATATGTCTTGAGTATCTATATTTATTCTTAATCTGTCCTGATTTATCATTGTTACCATGCTGTTTACCCATTCATTTGTTCAGTATGTTTCATTATGACTCTCATAGCTTCCACATGCTTTAATTTTACTTAGGACTAACTCTAAGTGCTGTAGGAATGCTTCTTGAATATGAAATGCTGATGTAGTCTCCGAGAACACCTTAGTATGAAAGTCACCATATAGATATCCCATGCCATTCCACAGATAAGACTTTTTCTGAAAAATGTCAAAAATATCTTGTATTACACAACTCACATTCTCTGCCTCATACTTCTGTATCAGCAGTAAAGAATGAACCATTCAAACACTTTTTATTACATCTGATACACCAATATCTCTGTTGTCAACCGAAGGTATTTTTTGCTTTAAAATTATTCATCTTTGCATCAGAATCAGTATATACATTATTCTCTACTGGTTTATCATCAAAATCATTTAAAGTGAGACATAGCAGATACAGCTCAGAATGTTAGATTCAAACCTTCTACGTTTTGGACAGCTTTCTGTCATGGCCATGCAATGGATGCATCTCCTTTTATTTTTGGAATATTTATACAAGTTTTCTCCACAGGCCTTTGCTGAAAAGAGGATATTAGCTCAGATGGACTTTCCCAGCAAACAAAAGGTAATAACTAAATAAAATAGATCATTGTAGAGTCATCTTGGGCCACAGATGGAAAAATGCACCAAAAGCCACGGGTGAGTTAAGATCTTGAAAAACAAAGAAATATGTATGAGAGTGAGATTGAAAATTTAAAATAATGAAAATAAATTTCATAAAAAACTATAAAAAGTATGAAACATTATTTACCAGGTATTTTATCAAGTCAGTGGGTCAGAGTCATAAATGTTGCACCACACCACACAAAGTTTTGTGTACCAGGAAAAGTACACAAAGTCCTGTCTAATTCATAAACTTCAACAATGCCATGGAACATGTTCATACAACTCCCCTTGAAATGGCATCCTATACAGCTACACCCTATGCTAATGAGAACACACTCCGATAATATACCATTTACAAAAGCTTTATAGGGACTGACACCCATATTATAAGCTACAGAACTCCAGCATTAAACACTTAGCTGTGGCTGCAGTGATCCCCATCACCTGCTAATGTCATTCAGCAGACTGCAGTGAACAGCGTACGAGAACTGACAATTTGGAAAATCCCTTCTACATCTCTGTTGTGTAGTAGGAAAATCACTACCAGCAACAGAATCCTGTAGGTTGTAGACAAACCAGCTAACACTCACTACCTTGTCCTGCCCTCCTAGTTCAGATAATAACCCATAGACAAGTTATGTTTGCACAGTACCAGATCCCCTCATAATCATAATATGGTAATGACCGCAGTGGCATGTATATCATGCCTTAATAAATAGCCACTGTAGCTACTAAGTACGCAGGATTCATTCAGGTTTCTGTCCTTCACAGCAAACCATAGTCTTCAGGATGAATTTAGGCTTCTGTTCTCGACTGCATACCAAATATAGTCTGTAGGATGCATTTAGGCTTCTGTCCTCGACTGCATACCAAATATAATACAAAAGGCAAACGTTAAAGAAGCCTGGATTCCACAAACTCACTCAGGCAATCAATATTTACAAAAATTTATTCCATAGGTAGAACTAAAAACACTTAAACACAATAATAATACATAACCAAATGAAAGTGCTACTGGTTAAGCGCTTTCATCCACTCAAATTGTGGACTTCTTCAGAACGAGCAGCACTGTTAAACAATCTATTTAAATACATAGTTTTTTGACGCCAGTGGGTTAGTTTTTTGAAAATTAAAGCTATAGCTGCCTAATTTCTGTAATGTACTACTACTTAATGAACTCATGCAATAATGCAGTTACATTTTCACAAATATTACTAATATATTCCATCTTAATAACATCAATCAAATGAAATCAACTGTGGGTTACACTTTCAAACATCCTATAACTAATCTGTTAAATCCAAATTCTCATGCCCTAGTTGCTACAATGGGCTTAACCGGAATGTTGTCATTTAATCCTGGGGGGGTAGTTGCATCTAATAGCAATTGCCATTTCACTTCTTTCAATCCCAGAATTGCCTTAATATTCCCTCCTAGGGGATTCTCCTTAACTTGTTCTATAATACCAAATTTAAAACTGTGGTCATTCCCCCACTTCTCAATATGCCTGTATAAGGGATTATGTTTATCCTGCTTCCTAATCCTATATAAATGATCATAAATCTGATTTTTGAGACATCTATCGGTTATTCCCACTTAATATCCTGAACATACTGTACATTTAGCTAAATAAATCACATTTGGTGTTACAATTCCCTGTTTTAAATGTAACAGTAGTTCTGTCCCCATTAGCCAAAACTAACTTGTCATCCTCTAATATAGCATGACATTGTCCACATGTTCCACACTTTCTAGTATGACCCAACCTACTATTCATCCTAATATTCTCTCCAGGCTATTCCAGAGTGCTTTTTAAATTCCATCCAGCTCTGTAAGGTAGGTGTGAAAAGAGAATGAAACAGGAGAATCATAAATGAAAGCCCAGCATAGGTAGAGTTTTTAGTAGAATCTAGAGTAGAAGCTGCTGTTACAATGTGGGGTATATGTGAATCTCCCAAATATGCAACAAAGTCTAGAAGATTTAGGAACGTTATTTGGAACTGTTTACATACTTATTTTTATACCGAAGTAGACTCTAAAGACTTTTTTTCCTGAGGTTGACAGCAAATGTTTGAGATATGATGGGGAAGAAAGAGGGAAGTGGGATCATATTTTCTGGGAGTGTAATGAGTTGGCAAACTTTAATGATTCCCTACAGACTGCACTGTCAGAGATACTGGTGGTGAGCAAATTGATGTAACGAAGAAAATTATTTTCTTTGAGCTAAGATACAAAACCAGATTTGTCAAGACATAGTAAGGCCTTGCTAATGATGGTGGCTGCCAAAAAAACAAAAAAAATTGCATTAAAAGAAAGAAACAAACAAACAAATACAAAACAATTTAGCAGCTAGCCTATTTTCTAAGTGCAAAGCTTGCAGCATTAGGTCTTATAACAGACCTGGGTATGTGTTATTAACACAGTAACAGACACCCTATTGGGTATTATTGTTTACTTAAATAACTGACCTGTTGAATGTAATGTATAAGAACAAGAACACTCGTCCATCTAACTGTTTGAAACTTCTACAAGGCATCTTTATTCTTCCTACAGGGATGGTATCAGCAAGAAAGTGTCCTAGAACTGCTAGCTAAAGTGATTTTATCTGGATTAATCTTTTGTACTCAGTTTCTGGTTAGTCCTGACACAACTGGGATACCAGACCTGACTTGAGCTTTCTGGATTACATATAAGTGACATTTTATTGTCACTTGCTAAATGCAATATATCATTAAATTCATTTCTAGTAAGCATCAAGTAAAAACAAAGAAGGAAAATAACAAAAGTAACTGCACTTATATATGTGTATACTATTTATTTACTATTTATAATCTACACTATATATATATATATATATATATATATATATATATATATATATATATATATATGTATATATATAAAATCCAGAAAGCTCAAGTCAGGTCTGGTATCCCACTTGAAAGCTTTATTATCAAACTTTTCCAGTTTGACTTGACCTTATCAATGCTCGTATCACATGAAATGAGAGGATGTGCCCACTGTTATGTGGCTCATGTCTCCTGAAATACATTGCAAAAGACAAATTTTCCTTTGTTTGGCAAAAACAGGTTTGTAGTGCCTGCTTATAACAGGCTCGTATACATGATTAATGTGACCAGTCCGCATTCTTCTTCCTGATACTGACAGACATTTTTATATGCAGGATAGTCACTTAGAGCTACACTATGTAAATCCTATTTTTGAACAATACATGCATCCATACCGGTGGTGCAGCGGTAGCGTTGTTGCCTCACAGCAAGAGGTTCTCCCATTCAATTTTCAGCAAGTGTGCGGGGAGTGCCTTCTGTGTGGAGTCTGCATGTGCTTCCCATGGGTCGAGTGGCATTCTGAAAGACATGCGTGAATGGGTGTGCCTTCGTTGAAGGTTGGGCATCGAGCTGGCAACTCGGCACCGCAGAGTTCTGCTGTGGTGACCCCTAACCAGAAAAAGCCGAAAGACAACAACAACATGCATCCATAGAAATAGCTTCCAGTGGAAACAAGTCACAGTGCTCATTGTTACAGAGCTCATATGTGTGCACTGTTACAGAGCTCATATGTGTGCACAAGTAGGATGAAAATGTAAGTTCCATAACACAGGATATCAGCTGGCAGCCAGCTTATTAATCTCCCAAAGGTTATCCCACATATCCTTCAACCTCTCTTAGAACCCACTGAGTTGCATTAAGAATGATAGATGACGATTACATGTACACTACTGTCGCCATTCTGGCCACTTCTCTAAAACGTCTGATCATACTGCCTCTCTACGTGGCTACACTTTGACATCCTGTAGTCCCACATGAAAAGTACCCTCATAATCGAATAACTCCTCGGGATAACTCTAGACATCCATGTTTTGAAGTGTGGCTCCTGGAAACTTTATGATCCTAAAGTGATAGAAGAACCCAGTTGATTTTTCTGCATTACACATCTGATTGATATTCCAGGAAGCTAAAATAATACAGCCTTTCATATCTAGTCAGCTTGATTAGCAAGCTTTGCTGGAACTCTATAATATCACTACCTAGTCCCAAACTGCATCCCCACACAAATAAAACTAAGTTTGCCTGACTGAGGAAAACATAAACAACTAATCTTGAGCATACCGCAAAACCCTTAACAAAAGCGGTAATGAGTGAAGTCACTCTCCAGCACGTCAGCATGAGGGAAAAGCAAAATCCAAGTTGGAGAAAGAGAATATGGAAAGGCAAATTTGGAAAGACATCTGTACCACATTTTGTGCAAACAGAATCTACCTACTTAACATCCCAAGAATTTCATGTTATGTAAAAAAATCTACTACTAAGTCCTGGTAACATAGAATCTCGTTCAAAACAACATGAACACCAGGCCTTATGTCCTTTTCTCTGCTACTTTCAATTAACAATTTAAGCCAAAGGTCATAACCATCCCAGTTTAGACTATGTTGTGCTAAATGGAAAAAAATGTCCAAAACACACACTGTTTAGTGATATTATGGGCAGTCATTTGTCGTCCACTTATTTAAATAACCATGTCCATACATCAGACAGTATTCAGGCAAAGCCTACATTTTTATCTACCATTATCATTGTCTGATCCAACATACAGGGCATGTGCACTGGTATAGATAGGGAAAACAAGCTTAATAATTTAAGCAGTTCTGATACATACGCCCAAATAGTCTCAATCTCTTCATTGCTTCAGATAAAACTAATACTAGCAACCTTGACTGCTCCCGTAGTCATGCTGCCTTCTAACAAACAATGAAGTAATGAAATTTAATGCTTTAATGCGTGTGTGTGTGTGTGTGTGTGTGTATATATATATATATATATATGGATCACCTTTAAATCCTCGAAATCGCATTTTGCCGACACACTAATAACCGACACCAAAAGACTGACAACAAAAAACGCCGACAACGCGAAACACCGAAAACCATTACAGCAACACGCTACACGTAAACAACACAGTACACTACATAACATATGCACTATCCCTAACCCAAACCCTAACCCTAAGGTCCGACACTACCGCACACTTACCCTACCTGCACCCTAACCCTAACTCACTTACCCACCGTAACCCCAAGATCCGACACTACCGCACTCACCCTACCTGCACCCTAACCCTAACTCACTTAACCCACCCCTAAACCCACAGTCCCTCACTATCGCACACACACCCTACCTGCACCCTAACCCTAACTCACTTAACCCACCCCTAAACCCACAGTCCCTCACTATCGCACACACACCCTACCTGCACCCTAACCCTAACTCACTTAACCCACCCCTAAACCCACAGTCCCTCACTATCGCACACTTACCTGTCCGCTCCCTAACACTAAATCCCTCACTCGATCGCACACTTACCGAGTCCGTCGGGTTCTCACCTTGTCGGTCATCTGCGTTGTCGGTGTTTTCATCCCGTCGGATTCCGTGTCGGCGGAACGCGTTGTCGGGCATCTAAAGGTGACCCATATATATATATATATATATATATATATATATATATATATATATATATATATATATATATATATATATAGATCTACCTGAAAACACCAACATGCCAAAACACTGACAACGAGATAATCGACACCACAAAACCGACAGTTCAAAAGCACGAAACTTCACATGCCCGACAAACCACAATCCTGACAATCAACAAAACAAAACAAATACCTTTTCCGAAAAACACACACACAATACAAACAAACCAAAAACCTTACAAACCTACAGTAAACCTTACATACACAACTATCTATGCACTAACCTTAACCCAAACACTAACCCTAAGGTCCGTCACTATCGCAGACTCACCTAACCCATGCCCTAATCCTAACTCACTTAACCCGCCCCTAACGCTAAAGTCTGTCACTATCGCACACTTACCCGCACCCTAACCCAAACTCACTTAACCCGCCCCTAACCCAAAAGTCTGTCACTATCACACACTTACCTTAACATGTAGGTGTTCTCAGCATCGGGCTTTTCAACTGCTGGTCATCTCCGTTGTCGATCTTCCGGTGTCAGTGTTCTCATCGTCTGGGTTTTCAGCTTTCGGCATTATCAGGTAGACCCATATATATATATATATATATATATATATATATATATATATATATACACACACACACACACACACACACACACACATACATATATATATATATATATATATATATAGCTATAGCTATATGTACACGCTGTCATCTGTAAAGTAACATTTTGTTACAAGACTGGCCTGCATGTAAATGGATGCTCTTTTCACCTTAATACAACACCACTTCCTGCGTGGAAGTTTGCGGACATTATTTTCTATGTGTAGGAATCATAATCATTGACCTATGTGTTCTACCTATGTGTACCTTTTGTAAAGTGATGCAAAACTAAAGACGACTGACAAGTAATACAGATTAAATCCATAACACCCAAATATGACAAGGTAAATATTTGTAGTAGCTGCAGTGTGAAGACTCTGACATTGGCAGAAAGATAAGTTCATTATACACTATTCTACTGTGACCTGATCATAGCAGCTTTCAAATGAGCATACAAATATCGTTACTGTTATTTAATTTCTAAAGCTGTTATGATTGTGTCTGACATTGCACCACTCACAGAACCCACCAGAGAACAATGCTAGACTCACTTTAACAGCTTTAAAATCTGTGATGCTATTTGCTTCCACACAAATAAACAAAAGCATAGCAAAGTTAAGTGTGTAACAGCTTTTAAAACCTCTGATTTATTAGCAGTGCACATTGCTTCTCTCTGTTTGTGGCAATGCTGTTTTACAGCTTTCATACCTGGAAAATGCTTGCTTTCCTGAGTTATGTACTTTTCTCTGTAACTATTTGTTCACACGTTCATAGGTCTGTACTAGGCTAATAACCAGTGGGGCCTTTTTAAGCCTAGCTATGCATCTCAAATCTCTGACAAGTTCTGGTACCCTTAATAAGTGTAGCAGAGGGTTTGGGAAATGAAAGCTTCAAAAGTAGGGGCTTGGGAGAGGAACAATTTATAGGCTGCCTGTGTCCATTACAGACACAGGTGCCAAAATTAGATGAATTTCCTGTTCCCCATCCAATTGTCCTAGTTGCACTTTAACTGGTTTGGGGGGAACTATGCTCCACAGAGATGGTAAACCTGTTCCAGAGAATGGGTAGTCCCAAGGATATATATCTCCAGCAGGTCCTATTTATATCATGGGCAAGGTTTAAGTCTTTAGAACAGGTTAAATTTGGTGCTGTTTGTTTTGCAGATATGCAGGAGGTCCATCAGGGTGGAGTCCAACAATGCTTTGCATGCCAAACATGGATCTCCTCTCAAGAGCCTGTATGATACAGAATACATGAATGGGCTTTGAGGTGGCCTGCAGAAGACAAGTTCCTTATGCCATGTATTTTTTTAGTGAGAAATCTCTGTGGGGATCCCATTTGCTGGATGTGCCTGGTTAGGTACATACCAAATGGGGCATTGTATTCAAGGATAGGTCTGATGAATGCCAAATGCAGTGGAACAATTACCTCTTTGGACCTAGATGCCATTCCTGAAGGATATTATTATGCATTTATTGGCATTTAGTTTTAGTCCACGGCTCTGACACAAGTTGTTTGTCTGTGTCAGCCCTTCCCGGAGAACATTTGTGTCAGTGGGGGATTTTATGACTGCACATAATTTGCAGCTGGCTGCAAATCTGGTCAGCCAGAGGCACTCAACATTGGCCTTGACTTCAGAGAAGTAGATGCTGAAAAGGAGCAATCCCAGGACTGAGGCCCATGGGACTCCATGGGTAGATGGCTATCTACTGGTTGTCATAAGGGTTTATACCTAATCTCTTGAGTTTGTCTACAATGCTTCAGTGGGGTATTGTGTAAAATGTCTTGGCCAGGTCAAGGTAAACATCATGAACCATTTGCCCTCTTCTACTGCTCTGGCAACCTTCTCAAAGAAGTCCACCAGGCTGAGTAGGCAT
This sequence comes from Protopterus annectens, assembly GCF_019279795.1. Lineage (NCBI taxonomy): Eukaryota > Metazoa > Chordata > Ceratodontiformes > Protopteridae > Protopterus > Protopterus annectens. Next base: position 330,285,211 of record NC_056742.1, read on the forward strand.
AACCTTCCCTTGATGAAAACCAACTGGGCTGGTTCCAGTGTGTGGAGATTTCCTATGTCATTATCGATCATTTGCAAGATAATTTTTTCCATGGCTTTGAATATAAAACTAGTGAGACTTCTGAGTCTGTAGTGAGTGTCCAGGATCTGTAGATGACCCACCTTTGTGCAGACGGATGACTGTTGCTGTTCTCCATGTAAGGCACAAAGCATTTTGGAGGCTACACTTAAACAAGAATTCCAATGGGCCTGATAGGTCATGTTTCATGATATATAGAAGGCAGCATGAGATATTGGCTGGGCCCATTTATGCAGTGTTCTTGGCCTTAGAAAGAGCATTTAGAAATTGTTCCCTACTGATAGCAGGGGGCTTATATTTGATGGCATTTCCCAATGTTAGGCTGGGAGGGAGAGATAAACTTAGAGTTTAACTTGTCTGCCCGTAGATTTGCTATATCTTATGGCTCAGTATAGCTGGCTTCATACAGTGAGCTCTGCATACAATTGTGTATTGACTTTGAGGTTGTAGGCATACATAAAAAATGCTTTTTGGTTGTCCTTCGCCTGTGAGGCCAAATTTACTTTAAATTTGGCTATGATAGACATTATTTGACCTCTGAAGTGTTTTAGGTTGATGAGAGTGCCTTCATCTTGATGGGTGTTACACCTCCTAATTTTGCAGTGATTTTCTTCATTCTGTTATACAGCCTACTGAAGTTGTGATTTCACTAGGGTGGATTGTTTTTTGAGTTAGTTCTGAACTTATTCCTGGTTAGTATAGTTGCCTCTGTGCAGCTAATAACATGCTTATATAGGGTATCTGTGAGCAGTTCCACATAGGTAGCAGTGTTCTCAGGGTTTTGTGGGTGGGGTTAAAATGTTGCTACATTATCACTTAATAATAAGAAGTTAGCCTTAGAGTAGTTCCTGAAAATTCTAGAGTTAACTGTGATTCCATGTTTTATTCTTATTTCAAAGGTGACCATTTTGTGGTCTAATCTTACCAGAGAGAGCATTACAATATTGGGGTGTGCAGAGGCCTCCCATATTAATGAAGACCAGATCCAGTATGTCTGCATCCCTGGTTGGAGTATTTTTATTTATTTATTTATTTACATTTGTTTACTGGGAAATTCCTATTGGACGCAGGTCCTTTTTCAGCGGAGGCCCAGGAAGAAAAGCTCCACAAAGCAATAAATGAGCAGCAGAGTACATGAAGAATAATTGAATATACATACAATAGCAAATAATACATACTGCAGCAAACATTAGCTATACATACAATATGAAACATAGTAATGAACAGATATACCAATATCTAGCTAGAGGCTAGGAATAAAGGTAGGATGTATATACAGATAGTACTAAGCTCAAACAGATACTGTTCTAAACTCATATAACTAAATCATATACAAATATTGCACTAAACTCAAACAGATATAAAGCAGATGCTCCACATGAAGGTGGAACAAGCTAGAAGGGCTAATAGGATGGAAGGGGAAGATAGAGGAGTAAGAGAGGAGATGGAGTGAGTAGTATAGGTGGTAGTGAGAGGAAGCTAGGTGTAAGGCTAGGTATTGACAATCTGGTCCATGGAATGTGTATTTACAAACTCCAAGAATCTCTAAGCCTGCATGTTTGGTGTCATCTATGACTCCCAGTTAAAACAGACGTAATTAAACCCACCCATGAATATGGTATTGTGTTGGATGATGAGTGCTTCCAGTAAACTTAAATATGTGTTATGGATTTCAAGTGTCATAGAGTGGGATCTACAGCTTACAGGGAAGTGGTATTGGATTTTGCATGTGGTGATCTGTACATGGAGAAGCTCAAGTATATCACCCTGTCTGAAATATATTTATTTTTGAGGCAAAATTGAGACACCTTCACCTTTTGACCTTACCTGTGTAGTAGCTGGTCTAAATATATGGAAGGCATTATAGCCTTGCACTGACAGGGTGCTCTCTGCAGATTAAAATCATGTCTCAGTAACTGCATAGACATCAGCAATATCTAGGGTGAAGAGAGCTTACAGGCATTGGAGTTTCTTGTTTAGACTCCCAGCACTGAGCAGTAAGACTTTTAGATTTTCTTGGTTTTGATCTGCTGTGTCAGAAGTATTTTCAATTGGCATTGCTTATAAAAGGCACTATGGAGAAGACAATCTTTTAGCTAATATTCAAAAGCCAAGAGGGTAGAAGTATTGACTACCCTTGGCAAAGCATAGTGGTTTGTTAACCATCTCCTTGCATTCTGACAAATATTGCACCCCCTTAGAATGACACCAGAAACTAAGCCAGTTAGTAAAATCTTCTGTTCATATCATGGCATCATCATTGCATAAGGTACAATGCTGCTAAATATTACTCATACCAGCCTGGATCATATAGTCCAAGAACTCCATGATGTTCCTCTTCGTATAGTCTAGGACAGTATGTCTCAGGTCATTTATACCCATGTGGACTATGAATGCTACTTGTGGTCCTATAACCTGAGTGCTTGCATAATATGGTGGATCTTAGCTCCTGATGAGCAGCTAACTGTGAATTTCTCCTTACTCAGCCTGGTGAGAGGGACATCAGTGTATCTCACAATGGAGTTTCCAATGACCAGAATATTGGGTTTTGTGGCAGCTTGCCTTATGGGCTTAAAATTATAGGCTCCATGAAATGTGGCTGTATATTCTGATGTGGGTGTGGTTTTAAAAGAGTGCATTTGGAGCTGCTGAGGGCATCTTGTGCTTTGTCCAGGCAGTCTTTGAGGTTTAGAAAAAATATATTTAAATGCTCCAGCATATGTGGGTCTGTGTGTCTGCTTCGTACTGTGTGTGATGGATGCAGCTTGTGTACTACTGACAACCTGATTGACACTAGGAGTGCTTTTATGTGAGAACTTTGCTTCCAGTGACATTATGTAAATATATCTCTCACATATCTTATCAGTTTGTTGGAGAATTAGCTGGCTGTCAGAAAACATGGGGTAATTTTGCATTGCTTCAGGATGCCCATATCCACCAAGCTGGTAACAGAGATATTGGGGAAAGTTCATATCCATGGCAACAGAGATTTTTTTATTGATTAGATGATTTTGATGAGAATATAAAGTCAGGAGTATCTGGTCTGCAACTCTGGGGACAGTGCTTATCACTGCAAACTAGTTGCCCTGTGTGCAACAAGATATAGGTGAAATTTCAAGGGTGCTTTCATAGTTAATATTTCAACTCGGTCTGCCTAGGACTATACAAGGCACTGCCAAAAGTGAAAAAGTAGACCCTGAAGATTTATGGATGAAATATTTACAGAGATATTCTGAAGTTAGGTTAGACAGCAGCTAATTAAGCAGTACTTGCTGAAAAGAAGAAAAGAATAAGCTTTGTCAAGAATGATGAATAGTGAGGATTCACGTAATTTGATACTACCTGGATAGTACTACTGCTGGTCTCACCACAGCTTCGCACTGCTGAGATACAATGTCATTTGCTTCTTGTCTCATCAGAAGCAAAACAGCACTAATCCTAAGATGAGAAGCAGGCTACAGGCTCTTCACTGATCACAGTCTTTTACCATATAACTCAGGGGTCTGTAGGCTTCTTGTAGCCTTTGCCTAGTAGATACCCTGAATAGTAACCAGACCAGTGAAGAAGGTCCCACCCATACACTGACTGCCCAATCAGAGACAAGAATCCATGTCCTCCTTCTCTCACAAGGAGCAAAAGTGGAGCACAGATCCAGCTGGCACCTATGAAGCAGTTATCTAGCTTTTTGGTCATCAGCAGTTTCCACGAATGTCCCTGTGCTTCTCCCCTCATTGGGAAGTAAACAGAACCTACCCCCAAGATAAGCACCAAGAGCAGAAAGTGGGCTCTCCAATGACTGGTGGTCTTGGAACAGATGCTACAGATTTTAAAGGTAAGATGGAAAAAATGGGTTAATATGTTAAAAGCAGCAGTGTGCACTAAACACCTAGATATGGAAGAGGTTGAAATTGTTAAAATCAGTACCTTTATTGACAAAATAAAACATAATCCTGCTGCTGTGTGTGTGGCAGCAGCAGGTTTGCTTCCTACATTTACTTGGTTTCCACGCGTACTGCCTTTGGTGGTGAGCTCAGGGAATCTTTTTGTTTCTGTTAGATATGGAAGAGGGGGTAACTCAGGCTTTAGCAATCTAAGGGGGTAACCACTAATTTTAAAAGAGCAGCATGGATTGTGTAGAGATGGGTACTTATCATTCTGCTTTCATGGAATACAGTGGGAGGGCAATAAATTTAAATAGCCGAAGCTGGGGTGACTTCACTAGTATATCACAGCAGCTGAATATCCATGTACTACAAAGAATTATGATTGGGGTTCTCTTATCGTAAGAACATGTTATGCATTCTTAACATGGATGTGAAGAATTAGCTCCCATGCTTCACTTTGCTGCACTCATATGGTGAATTTATTGACATCCATATCATGAGCATGTAACAAGTTGGTTATGATCAGAAAGCAGTAGGGAGACTTCAAATACAAAAATGCCATTAAATTTAACTGTATAAATAAACAAACATGGTTGATTAGGTCTGCTTCAGCTGTAGAGCACATGAAGGTAATAGAAACAGCACATTAACAGCAGATGTTCTTCGTGTTTCACTGTTGCAGTCATTACATTTGGGTAATCTGCTGGCAGGTTGCCCTCAGTCGGCCTGATTAACAAAGTCTTGGGTCCTGCATCAGTTGCTGTCCCTTCTTCCATGATGTCAGGTCGTCAGTGGTATAAAACATGCAGTCGACATCATTACATCAGTCTTACTTGCTGTGTGGTGCCCAAAGCAGAAGCAGTTTGCAAGTGCCGGACAGCCGACTCCTGAAATTTTCGTTTTCGAGTTTCAGAACCGAAGTCTTCAACTTAAAGCTAAGTACCCTGTTGGGGAAACTTTTTCTTGCTCCTTACCCATGTCAGTAAAAGTTAATAATTGTATTACTTGTGGAAGGCAAATACCTCATAAAGATTTTAATTTGTACTGTATTCCTTGACTAGGCCCTGACCACGACGTACCTTGCTGTCGGTTTTGTGCTTTATTTAATCAGCGCACTATCTGTCGTCGGTATATTTTTGCCTCTAAATATTTCGGTTCTTGGTTTAATTATCCAGAAATGTCATCAGTTAGCCATCTGACTACCGGGATTCTGAAAAAAATGCAAAGATAAAGACAGAGACAGGCCGCTGAGGTCCAAAACTGCCGATGACGCTTCTCCTAAGCCAGTCACCAGTTCGCCGGTACTCAGTGAGGCACTTTTGCAGCCCCTGATACCCGCTACTTCTGATTTGCAGGCCTCTACTGAGACCCATTCAGAGTCCAGTATGCTGCGAGATACATCAACTATGGAACCCGCGGATGTCTCTACCTTGAATGGGTCCGGAGCCACTGTGCAGGCACCGGCTTCTGTGGGTGAATTCAGGCCTACAGACTTGCATATTAAATCAATGCCTCCTTCATTACTAAGGCCTAAGTCTCGATCCATGTCTAAAAAAACCCAATGCCCATGCCACATTCTCAGGCCCCTATGCCTAAAAAACAAATGATAAAAATGGCTGAAGATCTAATAACTCTAATCAGGGGTAGTCAACCCCCCACCCTAAGAGGCCCAGGGCTGAGCTTGATTATGAATCTTTTGATCAGGACTATGTTTCTTCTGACTCTTCTGATGACCTGGATTTTTCTGTACCTACTTATGAGGATTCTGATGCAGAGGATTCTATTCCCTCTGCTTCCCCTCCTCAGGATTTTTCTTTTGGGGAAACTTTACATACTTTATGGGAGCATTTCCACTGGAAAAGCCAGGAATTTTCTGATTCAAAAAAGAGGCCTAGGGATTTCCTTCTTCTACCTCAGCAAAGGCCTTTGGCTATACCTCCTGTCCTAGACATTGTTGATGATGTGTTCTTGGAATCCAGTTTGGCCCCTGATTCCCTGCCTCCTGCTCATAGTAAACCTGACAGATACTACAGGGTTCCTGAGTCCCACAAATTCCTTTTCAAAAATCCTGTTGCAGATCCAGTGACTATTTCTCAGGGGCCCAAGGGCATTAAGGCTTCTACTGCTAAAATCCTACCCCTTCTGATAGAGACTCCAGGGCACTGGATAGATGGGGTAAAAAGGTTTATACTTCTGCAACCTTGGCAATCAGAGCTTTAAACTGCCAATTTCATATGTTAAAATATCAGCAACATATTATTGGACTGCTTAAACAGAAAATGATGTTAATTCCTGACTGTGGAAAATAAAGATTTACAGGACTTAATGCATTCTGCTGAACAGGTTGGAAAGCATACTTTGCAATTTGGTTTTGATTCTTTAGAGGCCTCTTGCAGGGCTGCTGTTATTAGGTCTGTGCTTAGAAGGCATGCTTGGCTTAAGGAGCAATCTTTGCCTGATCATGTTAAAGCTAAATTGTTGGATGCTCCTTTAAATCAGGACCACCTGTTTTGCAACCAGGCTGAAGAAGTTCTTAAAAAGATGGAAGATGAAGCTAAACTATGCAAACTGTTAAAGATTTTTTACAAGTGCAACCAACAAGATTTAGTAGGCACTGGCCTACTAAGAACTGGTCCTTTACAGTCCCTTCCAGGTTCTCCCAAGCCAAACCCAGACACAGCAAAAACCCCAGGTTTCAGTCCCAGGGGACTCTCAGAACTAAGCAGTGGGGGGCCTCCACTTCCAAATCTGAAAATACCAAGACACCCCCCTATGGTAAACAGTCTCAATGACTTCCTTTTAAAATTCCCAAGGACTAATCTTTTGACCACCCCTTTGGGGGGAAAGATTGCTCTTCATGCAAAGAACTGGGAACTTATAACCCAGGACAAATGGGTTTTAAATATAGTGTCCCACGGATACAGATTTCATTTCCACATGTTGCCAACACCAAATGGGTGGCCAGACCTGCCCCCAAATCAGTGGGCAGAGGCTCAAAAACAAGTACTTTCCCTCTTAAACATGGGGGCTATTCAACTGGTACCAGAAGAGGAAAAGGGACAAGGTTTCTACTCCAGACTTTTTCTGGTACCCAGAAAAGACAAATCATGGCGTCCAATCTCTGACCTGTCTACTCTAAACTCCTTTCTGGAGATTCCAAAATTCAAAATGCTGACTCTTCTCCAATTACTTCCTATGCTAGGCAAAGACGCCTGGTTGGCACTGGATTTAAAAGAAGCATACCTGCACATCCCAATCAGGGAATCTTGCAGAAGATACCTACACTTCAAAGCAGGCTACACGCATTATCAGTTCTCTGCACTGCCCTTTGGCTTCTCTACTGCACCCAGGGTATTCACAAAGTGCCTGGCTCCAGTTATTGCATTTTGCAGGCAAAGAAGTATTCAAATATACCCATACCTGGACGATTGTCTAATTCAGGCAGAAAGCCAGAGCATACTTTTGAATCATCTGGCGTTTGTAAAAAGGGTTCTAACTTGTCTGGGGTACACCATAAATGAAAAGAAATCACAACTGGTACCCCATCAACAAATTACATTCCTTGGAGCAAGCTTGAATACAACTGACCAGATGGCTTACCTCACACCAGAAAAGCAAATTCATTTGGTAACCTATTTCAAACAAGTGGCCACAAAAACCCTGATACCTGCAAGACAAATACTGCAAGCCTTGGGGTTCATGGCCTCCTGCATTCTTCTAATTCCATATGCAAGACTGCATATGAGGAAACTACAGTGGTATCTTAAAAGTCTATGGAGTCAACATTCTCACAGCATGGAAACAATGATTCCTATCATACGTTGCCTATGCCTCCAGTTCCTCTGGTGGGCAGAGGCCTGCCACCAAAACAAGGGACTACCATTCACACTACCTCCTGCCACCCGAACCCTAACTACAGATGCTTTAGACTATGCATGGGGAGCTTACCAGGCAGGGAAGTGCATTCAGGACAAATGGAACCCAAGTCAAATGCACCTACATATCAATCAAAAAGAAATGTTAGCTGTACAGAATGCTCTGACAGCCTTCAAGAACTACATTCTTCCAGGACAACTAATGGTAAAGACAGACAACACCATGGTTATGTGGTACATAAACAAGCAGGGGGGTACACATTCTTACCCCCTCTGCAGACTAGCCATGGCATTGTGGAACACAGCCTTGAGCTACCAAGTGCACCTACAAGCTCAATTCCTGCCAGAAAAATTAAATACACTGGCAGACGGAATAAGCAGAAACTTCATGGACCCACACGAGTGGAAACTGGAACCAAGGATCTTCAACATGTTGACAAACGAATGGGGAGCCCAGACATAGATCTATTTGCCTCTCCCCAGAACTACCAGTTGGACAAGTTTTGCACAAGGACTCTCCACAAGCAAGCCTGGAAAGTGGATGTTCTGTCCTTCAGCTGGAAAAACCTATCAGTCTACGCCTTCCCCCCACTGCCTCTGCTCTCCAAAGTTCTACTAAAAGTCAAACAGGAGAAAGCCAAGGATGATCTTGATTGCTCCAGACTGGCTGTGCCAGCACTGGTCCCCCCTCATGTGCAGTATGTCACAGTTATCTCCATGGCACCTGCCTCAGACCCCTTCCCTGCTGTCTCAGCAGGAGAACCAAAGTCTGCACCCTCAACTTCCAACATTGAACCTTGCAGCCTGGCTAATCACTTAAATTCACCCTTATCATCCCTCAGTAAACCTGTGGTGGATGTCATCTTAGAGGCAAGGAGACCTAGTACTAGAAAATCTTATGCTGAAAAATGGAAAAGATTCTGTGCCTGGAACCAATCTCAAGGGATGAGCACAGCAGCACCCAATTTACTTCAGATTTTACAATACTTAACTGAGATGCTTCACAAGGGCCTGTCTTTTTCCTCCATTAAAATCCACACCTCAGCCATTTCAGCTCATTATAACACAGAACCTCCCCTCTTCTCTCATCCACTGCTCAAGCAGTTCCTCACAGGGGCCAAAAATTTGAGACCACTCAGGAGAGCTCCAACCCCAGCCTGGGACCTTAACTTCGTATTGGAGAAACTCACTCTACCTCCTTTCGAGCCATCTGCTTTTGCAGACTTAAAATTTATGTCTTGGAAAACTGCTTTCCTTTTAGCAATCACTTCAGCTAGAAGGATATCTGAATTACAGGCCCTTATGGCAGTGGAGCCTTTCATCATCTTTCATGCGGACAGGGTGTCACTCAGGACCAATCCATCCTTCATGCCCAAAGTGGTATCCAGTGTGGCTCTTAATCAGTCCATTCATTTGCCAACCTTCTTTCCTAATCCACAGAACAAAGGGGAATGGATTCTACATTCCTTGGATGTGCACAGACAACTTAGATTCTACTTGGACAGGACTAAACCTCAAAGAAAATCGGAACAACTGCTGGTAACATTTGCTGCAGGGGCAGAGGGGAAGGCTATTTCAAAACAAACCATTTCTAAATGGATAGGCCATTGCATTAATTTCTGCTATAAGTCCCATGGAAAACCTATCCCCCAGGGGATCAGATCTCACGTCACCAGGGCTGCATCTACTTCTGCAGCCTTTCTCAGTGGTGTTCCTACCAGGGACATCCTAGAAGCTGCTACTTGGAATTCTGTATATACTTTCACCAAGCATTATCATTTTCCAATTTTCTCTAAATCCAGAGCTGGCTTTGCCAATGCTGTCTTGCAGTGCCTTATTGCTGGCCCTAATGCTATATAAACTCCTCCTCCCATCTATAGCTTTGGGAATCTACCCAAATGTAATGACTGCAACAGTGAAACATGAAGAACATAGTACAGTTGTGTACACTTACCATAAATGTAGATGTTCGAGTGTATTCACTGTTTCAGTCCTGGTTACCCACCCTCCAGCCCCCCCTGACTTCTTCTGGCTATACCTCTACTTTTCTTTACTATGCTTAAAAGCCTTTTTGGTGCATTTGCTTTTTGTTGGAGGTATACCTTTGTGTTTTTTATGTTTATTTGCTCCCCATTGGGGGGGCACCTGACATCTGGGGCAAGAAAAACTGATGCAATGACGTCAGCTGCATGTTTTATACCCCTGACAACCTGACGTCATGGAAGAAGGGACAGCAACTGACGCAGGACCCAAGACTTTGTTAATCAGGCCGACTGAGGGCAACCTGCCAGCAGAATACCCAAATGTAATGACTGCAACAGTGAATACACTCGAACATCTACATTTATGGTAAGTGTACACAACTGTACTTTCTGTATTAACTTATCTGGATGAGGGTAAAGTGGTTCACACAGGTGGGACACAGGTGGACAGTGGTCTCACCTTTGATAACCACATAGCCACAACAGTTAGAAAATCCTTCTATGTGGCACACCTCATCACTAAGGACTTTTCATCCAGAAAAAAAGAGGTCATTGTCCCTTTGTACTCATCCCTCATTAGACCCACTATAGAATATAATGCCCCATTTGGTATGTACCTCACTAGACATCTGCAACAACTAGAAAGGCCGCAGAAATACCTCACAAAAAGAATCACATGCCTAAAGCAGATGCCTTATGCTAGCCATCTAAAGAAACTCCAGCTATACTCTGTCACATATCACCTACTCAGAGGCGATCTCTGCCTAACATACAAGGCCATGTCAAACCCAGAGTTGTTGGACATGCTACACTTAAAGAAATCCCAATCCCCTCTGAGCCACATGCTCCAGGGATCTTAACCTTGTCATCATGATGAATAGAACATGCTGGAGGGATAGATTCCTGACCCAGAGACTCCCCATGCTCTGGAATAGGCTGCCCATATATGTCAGGCAGAGCGCCTCAATGGCCCTCTTCAAGAGGAACCTTGACAATTGGATGGGAGATAGTTAAATTCACTCCGGGTATCACATCAGTAGCCCTGCTAGACAGAGGTCCAGGAAAATAAATATTTGTGGGAAGCAATAGCCAGGGAATAGTTATGGCTAGGCTTGTATAGGCTGATAGCCTAGTACCTAACTATGAACCTATGAACCCTAGCCATGTAAAAACCCCAAGTACCCTAATTAACCATAGTTAGATGGTCATTGCTTGTAGATTGATACTATGATCAGCATCGAGTGCCCTTGTCCATGACAGCTATAGATGCCACTCCCAGGGTGAATTTTCAGTTTCCCATCCAGTTGTCACAGTTGCACTTAAAGAGGGCCATTGAGGAGCTCTGCTTCACATGAAGAGGGAACTAATTCCAGAGGAGCGGCAATCTCTGAGAGACATATCTGTCTCTTGCGCAAGTTCTATTAATGTCACAGGCCAGGTTGAGATCTCAGGAGTGAGTGACTCTTGTCCTATTTGATTTTTAGATGTGTACCATTTCCATTAGGGCAGGGTCAGAGACTGCTCTGTAGACCAGGCACACTTCACTTTTAAGCAGCCTATATGATACAGAGTACAGTGATAGAGCTTTCGGTGTTTCCATGTAAGTCACATCTTGGAGGCCGTGAATTCTCTTGTTTAGAAACCTCTGTGGTCTGTCCATCTGCTGCAGGTCTCTGGTGAGGTACATACAGAATGGAGCACTGTACTCAACCAGTGGTTTGATAAGGGCTGAGTACAGCAAAGTAATGAACTCCCCAGTCTTGGATGTGATGCCCTTATTTATGAGATGGGCAGTGTAGAGGGCATTCCTTACTATTGTGAATGCATGGTGATCAAAGTTTAGATTGCTATCAATGTGTTCCCAAGACACGCACCACTGTGTTTGAGCTGAGAGTGGTGCTGTTTATATCATAACTAGCAGGGGCTACTTCTCTGCCAAAGGGGATAATGATGCATTTTTTTGCATGTAGTTTCAGTCCATGGCCGTGGCACCAATTATTTGTCGTGTCAGTCCCTTCTGTAATTTGTTGATGTCTTTGGGGATTCTATGATTGCACCCAGTTTACAGTTGTCTGCAAACTAAGTAAGCCACTGGCCATCAACTTTTGACTGGACTTCAGAAAAATAAATTGTAAACAGTAGAGGGCTGTGTATAGATCCTTGTGGTACACCACTGGCAACTGGACTACTGGTGGAGATGAATTCCCCAACTTTAATAGTGTGAATTCTGTCTGTAGGCCAGTCTGCTACCCATCTAGTAACAAATGGGTTGATACGCAGCTGGGAGAGTTTTTGAATGATCACTGAGTGGGAAATTGTGTCAAACTCCTTGACTAAATCAAAATAGGCAGCGGGTACCGCTGTACTCTCATCCAGAGCTTTGGTGACTTTCTCAAAGAAGTTTGCCAGGTTTAATAAGAAAGATCTACCCTTGACCAAACCAAACTGGGTTGGGTCAAGATTTCAAAGTTGCCTACGTCCTGGTTGATAAGGTCTGTCCCTTTTTAATTTATCCGGATCTTTTGGGTTTCTAATACCATGACGGGAATGGACCCCATTCCTAAGTCAAAGTACGATTAAATTTCATGAAATTAGTATTGTTTCAATCATTGATGTCAGCCAAAAGTGCTGTTCACAGCACCTGCAATGTGCCCAGTAATGACTCCTTCTGTAGGTCATATGAGGTTACATCTAAATATGACTGTCGATTCTTTTTTATAAGACCTGTTACTCCTACTAGTATTGGAACCGCCTGGTTATCGTTCTTCCACATTGCTCTCGTTTCTGCCTGCAAATACTGATATTTTATGACTTTGTGTCTCTGTACGCAGGACACTGTAGTCACTGGGTGTGGCAATTTCAATGATCAATGCTATTTTTGTCTTATTTACTTGGACCACTATATTTTATTTATTTTTATTTTGTTTTACATTTGTTAACCGAGAAAGTCTGACTGGATACATAGTTTCATAGTTTCATAGTATAGTACTAGGCTATCTGCCCTGGGGCATTTGTAAGCCTAGCCATAGTGATGTGGCTTTTGCCACCCCATGAAATGGTACAAAAATGTACAGAATAAATCTAGAATACTGTGCCTCTGTCTAGTAGTGACACAATGAAGGTCCCCTTATATAATAGAATTAGTTTACTGTGCCCCTGTCTAGCAGTGACCCAGATGTGACCCCTGGGGTAAATTTTCGATCTCCCATCCACTCATCAAGATTTCTCTTGAAGAGAGTTAGTGAGGGGCTCTGCCTAATACGAACTGGGATCCTGTTCCAAAGCATGGGAAGCCTTTGGGTTATGAATCTATCCCTCCAGCATGTCCTATTCATACTTGTGCCGAGGTTTAAGTCTTTAGCTCTCGTGGTCCTGATGGATTTGGATTTTTTGAGGTGGAGCATGTCCATCAAATCCTGATTGGACATGGCCTTGTACATCAGGCAGAGATCACCCCTGAGCAGGTGGTATGCCACTGAATAGAGCTGAAGTTTCTTTAGTCTGGCGGAATAAGACATATGTTGGAGACCCTTGATCCTTTTGGTGAGGTACTTCTGTGGTCTCTCCAGCTGTTGCAAGTGCCGGGTGAAGTACATACCAAATGGGGCATTGTACTCAATCATGGGTTTGATGAAGGAGGAATATAAGGGTACAATGACATCCTTGGATCTGGATGTGAATCCCTTCATGATGAGGTGTGCAAGGTAGAATGTTTTTCTAACCACTTTGGCAACGTGGGTGTCAAATGAGAGGTCGCTGTCTACTTGGGTCCCTAGGTCTCTGATTACTTTTTCTGTACTCAGTGGGTTGCTGTCTATGTGATAATTTGTGGGTACTTTGTTTTTTCCAAAAGGGATGACTATACATTTTTTGGCATTTAGTTTAAGGCCGTGACTACGGCACCAGTTGTCCGTTTCAGTGAGGCCTTTTTGTAGGATGTGTGTGTCAGCTGGTGTATTGACTATGGCACCTAGTTTGCAGTCATCTGTGAACTTTGTCAGCCACAGCCCTCCCATGTTTGCTTTAACATCTGAGAAATAAATGCCGAACAAGAGGGGTCCCAGGACAGATCCCTGTGGGACACCACTTGTGACTGGCTTTGAGTCTGACATTGCTCCAGCGATTTTAACTTTATGGGTTCTGTCTTTTAGCCAGTTTGCAACCCATCTAGTGACATAGGGGTTTACTTTTAAGCTGTTTAGCTTATCTATGATGCCTGAGTGGGGTATTGTGTCGAAGGCCTTAGCCAAGTCCAGGTATGCTGTATGGACTGCTTTGCCCTCATCAATGGATCTAGTGACTGTTTCGAAAAAGTCAACCAGGTTTAAAAGGCAGGATCTGCCCTTCACAAAGCCGAACTGGGTGGGGTCAAGTGTCTGTAGGTCCCCTATGTCTCTGTTTATGAGTTCCATAATGATTCTTTCCATAGCTTTGCAGACCAGGCTAGTTAAGCTTATGGGGCAGTAGTTTCCTGGGTCTGTAGAGGCACCCCCCTTGTGGAGTGGGACCACTGTTGCTGTACGCCAGTGTACAGGTACATAACCCGAAGTAAGGCTAAGATTAAATAGCATTTTTATGTGTGGGTTTAGCTCCTCTTGAGTTCGTAACACGCACCCCGGGATACCGTCAGGTCCCATTGATGCTGTGTTTTTTGCTTTGTTTAGGGCGGTTTTCACTTGGACATCTGAGATGACAGGGAGATTACATTCAGCTGGGATAAGTATTTCTTCTTTTGGGGGTGAAGAAGGCGAGAAGTTTGCACTGAACCTGTCAGCCAGAATGTTAGCAATATCTGTGGGTTCAGTGTATTTTTTGTTGTTGTGAACCAACTCAGAGCATATCTGAGGGTTTCCGCCCAGGTTTCTAACATAGCTGAAGAAGACTTTGTGGTTATCTTTAGTGTCCTTAGCTATTTTTCTCTCAAAGTTTGCCTTGGATGTTTTTATGAGAGAACATAGTTTTCTGCTAATGTTGATCAGAGACGTCTTCCCTTCATGGGATTTCGCTCTGACGTGCAGTAGCTTCCTTCTTTTGTTATACAATTTGTTTATGGCTGAGGTCCACCAGACAGGACGCTTACATTTGGTGGAGAGGGACTTGGATTTGTTTGGGATTGCATGATCCATGCATTCCTGGATATGTCCATAGAAAGCATTTGTGAAGGATTCGGCATTGCGGGATGTGGTATCCACTGGCACAGTGGGCTTAAAGGATACCATCTCCTTCTTAAGAAGAGTGAAGCCTGCTTTTGAGAAGTTTTTCACTGTGGTCTTTTGTGCTGGGGGTGGAGGTGGGACATGTATATCCAGGGTGATTAGTTTGTGGTCAGATCTCACTAGTGAGGGGTATACTTCCGGTGGGGAGCATTTTGTCCCCATGTTTGTGATGATCAGGTCTAGTATATTTTCTCCCCTAGTGGGAGAGGTGACTAGTTGTTCCAGTGCATTTGAATTTATGAATTCCAGGAACCTTTGGGCTAGGGTATTAGGGCTAGAATAATGTACCCAATCTATGTTTGGGTAGTTGAAGTCTCCCAGTATGATGGTATTTTGTGATACATTCATATCCTCCAATGTCTTCAGGAAGGCTGAGTGGGGTTCTTGAGATTGGGAGGGTGGTCTGTAACATGCTACCAGTTGTATAGCAGTTTTGCCTATGGTTAGTTGCAGCTGTATGGTCTCTGTTGCTTCATGTGTTGCTACTAACCTGGAGGTGTGGGTGTCCTTTATGAATATGGACACTCCCCCTCCCTTTGTGGTTCGGCCCGGGTTTTGGGGCCGAAAAGCATGATACGAGGTATAGCCTGGTAGCGCTGGGGTGCTCTCAGGAGCCTTGAACCAGGTTTCAGTTACTGCACAGACGTCGATGTCCATTTTCAGCAGAGGCCCGGGAAGAAAAGCTCCAGATATGCATAAACAAGTGTAATTACAGTGAAATTCTTATTTTGTATTTTAACAACATAGATATTTGTTTAATGCTATATACACACAATTACATGTTTTTCTGAAGGACAGACAGGAAATGGATGGAAGTTAATAAGTAAGGATGAAATAGTTGGAGAATACATCTGAGAAGGAGAAACATTTAGCCTTAAGGTGGTTGAGGAGTAGACAGTTAGAGATTATATCTGAAAAGGGGAAACACATAGCCTTAAGATGGCTAACATACATGCTATCAACCTTATTTCAAATCTTACCAACAGGTGAGAGACAAATTAATTCTGACCATTTTAAGGATCAGAGTTTTATACTTGTAGCTAGGTTCTCATATATAGTTTCTGTTTGAGTGGGGTTAGTCAGGGTTTGTGCATGGACAAATCCAGTGCGTTTTTAGGTATTTCTTTAGGGATATTTTGAATTGGGTTAAGAAGGGCAGAGTAGCAAGTTCAGCAGGAAGTAAGTTCCAGTTTTTAAAAGCAGAGTTGGAGAATAGTGATTCACCAGCTGAGTTGTGAACTTTAGTAGTTTGTACTAGCATTCTGTTGGAAGAACGGAGGGCTTTTAGGTTATTGTAGGGACTGATAATATTTTTCAGTATGGGTGTACTGTTTGGTTGAAAGAGAATTTTGTGAATGACTATAGGTTGGTTATATTGAAGCTGATAGGGTAGTTCTAGCCAGACTAGGGATTGAAGGTTTAGGCAGTGATGGGTTCTATAAGCTGCACCTGTAGCAAATCTGGCTATATTATTGTAGCAGCTAGTAAATTTATGGAGGTTTGATTTGCTTAGGTTTACGAAGATGGGTGAGGCGTAAAGAAGGTTTGATAGCAGGTGTGTCCGGGCAATAACAGCTCTGGCAGCTGGGG